>NC_037671.1:81745783-82045783 GCF_003255815.1 Theropithecus gelada | reverse complement strand
GGTCTCGTGACAAGGAGCTAAAGCTTTCTGTACAGCCATGTGATTGAGCCATCTTAGAAGCAGATCCTCCATCCTCAGCCAAGCCTTAATTTGACTGTGGCCCCAAATGGCATCCTGACTATAACTTCATGAGCAACCCAAAGCCATGATTACATAAGCTACGTCTCTCAAATTCAAGACCCACAGAAGATTTTGTTATAGGCCACTGAGTTCAGCGGTAATTTGTTATACAGCATTAGATAATCTAGGGTAATAGGAAGAATTTAATTAAGGTTCTACTTAAAAACCAGTGTGGCTCCCCTTTAATTTTTCTGGTATCCCAACTGACTTCTAACTAACTGGGTACCTTTCTTTAGAGCTGGGTGCATGGACCTACAGGAAGGTCTAAGAGTGGGACTTAGGGGATGCTAACACAATTCAACCAAGGTAAGAATAGTCTTTCCAACAAGTAGTTTGGGATAACTGAATATCCCATGTGCAAAAGAACAAAGTTGACTCCTTCACATCTACACAAAAGTTACTTTAAAATAGATCAGAGATCTAAATGTAACAGCTAGAACTATAAAACACTCAGAAGAAAATGTAGGATTAAATCTTTGTGACCTGTGGCTAGGCAAAGTCTTCTTAGAAATAAAACTGACAGCCAGGCACGGTGGCTCACGCCTATAATCCTAGCACTCTGGGAGGCCGAGGCAGGCGGATTGCTTGAGGTCAGGAGTTCAAGACCAGGCTGGCCAACATGGTGAAACCTCATCTCTACCAAAAATACAAAAATCAGCCAGTTGTGGTGGCTCATGCCTGTAATCTCAGCTACTCGGGAGGCTGAGGCAGGCCTATCACTTGAACCCAGGAGTCCGAGGCTGCAGTGAGCAAGACCACGCCACTGCACCCCAGCCTGGGCAACAGAGTGAGATTCCATCTCAAAAAAATAAAATAAATAAAATAAAATAGAAAACAAAAACACGAGCAACAAAAGAAAAAAAGAAGTAAAACTTTCATGTTGCAAAGAACATCAAGAAAGTGAAAAGACAACTGACAGAATGGGAGAAAACAAATCCTCCATACATCTGATGAGACTTTAGATAATAAAAAAACTCTTCAAAGTCAATAATAAAGAGACAAATAATTCAAAAGTAGGCAACAGATGTGTATGGACATTTCTAAAAGGAAAATGTACAAATGGTCTATAAGTACATAAAATGACACTCCACATAATTAGGGAAACAAATCAAAACCACAAGAATATTTCACGCTTACTAGGATGGTTATAATAAAAAAGATAGACGATAATAAGTGTGGTATGTAGAAACTGGAACCCTCATACACTGCTGGAGGAACATAAATTGATATGGCTCCTTTGGAAAACAGTCTAGTAGTAGTTCTCCAAGGTTCAACATAGAATTACTGTAAGCCAGAAATTCCACTCCTAGGTATGGTGGAGACACAAGAGAAATGAAAATACATGTCCACTCAAAAACTTGTGTGAATGCTCATAGAAGCATTATTCATAATAGCCAAAAGAAGAAATAACCCAAATATTCATCAACTGACACACAAATAACTAAAATACAATGGAATATTATTTGGTCATAAAAAAGAATGAAATAGTGATACAAGCTATAACACACATGAACCTTGAAAACATTATAAATGAAAGAAGCCACTGACATAAGACCACATAGTATATGAGTCCATTTATACGAAATGTCAAGAATAGAAAAATCTATAGAGATAAAGTAAATTAGTGGTTGATTAGAGTAGGGGGAGAAGAAGAAAAGAGGAATTGGTGTGAAATGGAGAATGAACTCAAAATGAATATAGGGTTTCTTTTTGGGATGACAAAAATGTTTTAAAATTGATTGTAGTGATGGCTTCACAACTCTGAATATATTGAATACCATCATATTATATATGAGTGTATATATACACACACACACACACACACACATATATATATATAGAGTTTGTTTTTGAGACAGAGTCTCACTCTGTCACCCAGGCTGGAGTGCTGGAGTGCAGTGGCGCCATCTTGGCTCACTACAACCTCCGCCTCTTGGACTCAAGCAATTCTCCTGTCTCAGCCTCCCGAGTAACTGGGATTACAGGCGCCTGGCACCATGCACCGGCTAATTTTGTATTTTTAGTATAGACGGTGTTTCACCATGCTGGCCAGGTTGGTCTCGAATTCCTGACCTTGTGATCCGCCTGCGTTGGCCTCCCAAAGAGCTGACATTACAGGTGTGAGCCACCACGCCCAGCCCATATTATATACTTTAAACAGGTGAACTGCATACTCAAAATACATGAATCACCTTAAATTACATGTAAAATTTACATGTCTTACATTTTACTGGGGAGAGTCTACTTCTTTCATAATGTTCTCAAACAATAGTTTTTTTAACAAAAAGGTTAAAAACTACTAGAGAATATAGCTAATGAGTAAAATCTGTTTGTATTGAAAAAAGCTACAAATCTTTTGATTTATAAAATCAAAATTTCCTTGGTTAAGGTTGTGCCAAAGAGAGGCAATACGAGTTTCCCAATTCTCTACTTCAATTATTTTATCCACAAAAATGAAAACAAGTCCCAAATCCTATCTTTGGAGAGAGTAATCACCTTAAATGTGATTTCATTTGACACGAAATGATTTTGCTTCAGCATATCATGTGCCAAGCACTATGTTTAGGTGCTGACTAGAGAGAACATCCCTGACCTCATGATACTTTCATTCCCAATTGGGACGGTGAGAGTAGTGAACAAAATAAGAGAGTTAATCTATTTTTCTCTTTAAAACTGGATATTTGATGCTAAGGGACTTAAAATAATACAAAGTTTATGTGGGGGGAAAAAACACAGTCATACAATACTTCTTCCTCACCCCCATCCACATTTTTGCTGTCTGTGCAGTTTCAGTTAACCTCAGTCAACCACAGTCTGGAAATATTACATGAAAAATTCCAGAAATAAACAATCATAAGTTTTAAATTGCATAGCATTCTGAGTAACATGACAAAACCTCTCACAGAACAAAGTGAATCCTCCCTTTGTGCAGCATATCCACGCTACAGATGACAACTGCCCATTAATCACTTAGTAGCTGTGTGGGTTATAGACTGTTGTGGTAGCACAGTGCTTGTGCCCTTATTTTACTTAATAATAGCTGTAAAGCGCAAGAGTACTATGCCTAATTTGTAAATTAAACTTTATCATTCGTATATATGTATAGAAAAAACCCCCCAGAATTTACAGAGTTTGGTACTATCTGCAGTTTCAATCATCCATTGGGGGGGTCTTAGAACATATCCCCGGTGAATATGGTGGGGGGTGGGAGGCACACTACTGTCCCTTCATGCTTTGGACTAAGAGCAGCAAATCAAACATAAAGCAGTATTGTGAAGTACTCTGAAGAACTCACAAGAAATAGGAACTTAAATATGTGAATCAAAATAATCTTAACCTTGCACATCAAATTAATTTTTGTTTTATATAAGGATTTGCTATGCAATTTTCCTACCAGGAAAGTTCTTTGAGAGCAGGAACTATGTTTTATACATGTCTCTATGCTGGACAACACATAACTTACAATAGTGAGGCTACAGTTGGACTCATGATCAATGTGTTTAAACATAATAAAAACTGGTAATAAATTTTAAAAGATACAAGCTATTTCATTATCAACCCATGGTTTCTAAAACTTTTAAATACTAGATTTAACCATAAACACACAAACACAGCATACACACAAAGCAGTATCTGCAGGTATGTTAGATACAAAAGACCAGCACATTAAACAAGTAAAGCCATAAACTTTGATAGCTAATTAAACAGTTAAATACTAACAGTAACATATACGGAATGAAGGTTATAGTGAACACAACCTAAAACATTTCTAGTTCTGTTTCTCAGAAATCAGAAGGATAGCAAAACCAGATTAAACTCAGGGGAAATATCAACTTGACTGGATTTTCTGAAAGCACATAAAATTCGTATAAAATAACTAAATTTCAATCAATGAATGAAAGAATGTACTTGTGGTAGATGGAATAAAACACATGCATACATTTTATCAGCAGGAACTTTTTTTTCTTTCCTTAGCAAGATTTCCAGAATAAGATATAAAATAGCATTCATTTTGAAGATATATAATACTCAGTGAATGAGGAAGATTAACCTGCAAAGCAATTTAGTAGTAATTTCTATTAATGAAAACAGGGGTTGTTTATCAGCCTAATAATATAATTTTTAAGCAATATTATCTTAACATACACATCCTTCAGATAATTTTTTCTTATTTGCTATAAAAAAGCCAATTAATAATGACCAGCTAAGTTTGTAAGGTTTATGACTCTTGTATGCATCTACAGCTAAAAAGTTTGTTCAGGTAATTAATTTGAACTTTCTTACATTTTTTTTTTTTAGGCAATAAATTCCTAAATATTTAAGTATGATTAAAAAGAGTTCATATAGCTTAAGACACACAAAAACACAGAATATTAAAAGCAATATCTTAAATTACTGAAAAATGAGAAGGGACATTTTGCAGAAGTTTCATCAGCAGAGCTGCAGTATTACTTTTCATGTGAAAAGATGGTTGATAGGGTTTGGCTGTGTCCTACCCAAATCTCATCTTGAATTCCCACGTGCTGTGGGGAGGGACCTGGTGGGAGGTAACTGGATCATAGGGGCAGGTCTTTCCCATGGTGTTCTCATGGTGGTGGGTGAGATCTGATGGTATTATAAGGAGGAGTTCTCCTGCACAAGCTTCTTTTTTTTCTTTGCCTGCCGCCATCCATGTAAGATGTGACTTGCTCCTCCTTGCCTTCCACGATGATTGTGAGGCTTCCCCAGTCATGTGGAACTGTAAGTCCGATTAAACCTCTTTCTTCTGTAAATTGCCCAGTCTCAGGTATGTCTTTATCAGCAGCGTGAAAACTAATACAATAGTCAAATCCTAGGACTAAAAATTTAGTTGTAATTCCCCAATGACTTTAATGCAAATAAAATTACTGATTATATGTCACAAGAGAAGTGTAAAGATACACCATCTTAAGCCTTTCATCCAATATACACATACAAATTGCAGTTCTCAGGTATTCTCCCCCATATTTTATTTTATAATGGCTTAGGTCAATACTTCTCAAAGTATCTGTAGTGAAAGATCAGTATTTCCACCCAACCCATCACTGACCAATACTTTTCTAAAATATAAAATCATGTGCTTTAGTTGTTGCAGTAATATTAAATTGCTATAAAAGTTTCTAAATGCTTACTTTTATCTCTGTGCTTATTTCATCATGTCTCTTAACAAAGTTTGTGAATATCACACTTTAAACACCACTGGCTTAGATCATAATGCAAATATAACGTATCCCCATGGTGTATCAAACTTTGTACCATGCCTCTTCTTCAGAATAAATACAAAATAAATACACATACTCAATAAAGCAGTGTTTCACAGAAACCCCAGGCAATGAAAAGACAGGCAGTAGAGGGTAGGGCCTCCAAGAACAGGAGTTAAAGTCAAGATGGCCTAAATCCAAATCCTAGCTCTAATACTTAGCAGTTGTATGACCTTGGGCAACATGCTTAATTTTGTCAAACCAGTTTTCCTTAGCCATTAAAGAAGATGAAAATACTTATACTTGAATGGTTGTCAAAATTAAATAAGTAACATACTAAAGTTATCAGAGTGCCTGGCACATAGAAAATGCTCAAGAAACAGTTGTCATCATTATTTCCTATGAAATCAAAACAACACTAGGAAGCAAGTACGTTAATTATGAGGGGTAGTAAGTTATAATTAAGCATCAGATGTGGCTCTGAATTTCTTGGCAGCAAACTGGAAAACTGAGGACTCACTAACCTATCTTGAATTGTCCTGTGAATATAAGTTAAAATGTAGAATTATTGCCAAACATGTTTTATGGCTTTGTGAAACTGTATATATTTAATACACGTATTTGATGAGTTTTGACTAGTGCATGCACCCACCCATAAACCATCACCACAATCAAGATTCTTCACTACAGTTAAGATACAGAACATTTCTATCATCTTAAACTTTATATCAAACATTTACATCATCTCTGTCAAATGAGCTGTTTTGTTTGAAATTAACTCCCTCGCCGGGCGCGGTGGCTCAAGCCTGTAATCCCAGCACTTTGGGAGGCCGAGATGGGCGGATCACGAGGTCAGGAGATCGAGACCATCCTGGCTAACACGGTGAAACCCCGTCTCTACTAAAAAATACAAAAAACTAGCCGGGCGAGGTGGCGGGCGCCTGTAGTCCCAGCTACTAGGGAGGCTGAGGCAGGAGAATGGCGGGAACCCGGGAGGCGGAGCTTGCAGTGAGCTGAGATCCGGCCACAGCACTCCAGCCTGGGCGACAGAGCAAGACTCCGTCTCAAAAAAAAAAAAAAAAAGAAATTAACTCCCTCCTCTCAATAACTTGCTACTTTCCAGGAAATACAATAACAAACTATTTAATATAACCAGAAAACTTAAAATAATAAAAATAAAACTTCTAGTTTGTTTGAAGTGATGCAAGTAAATCAAAGTTGCATTTGTAATCTTTCTTTTAGGGGCTGTTAATCATAGTTTCTCTGACTTGATCTTTAGTCCACTGGACAATTATTTGCAAATACTTTCAAAGTTACAACTCAGATAAATTGGACCTGAATTGTCATGAAACATAATTTAGTGTCATGTTTTGTTTCACAAATATAATATATATCAAATATAAAAATAAAGCAAAAAAGCTGTTTATGAAAAAAGATAAAAGCCGTAGATTTCTCTGGGCAAGTTATGCCCTGTGACAATTAGTAGGTAGTACAGATTTGTTTTTACACTTTATAGCGTAAAAAGCTAAAATTTAAATAAGAAAAGAAATATTGCATCATACCATCTCAATTTTTAAAGTTCATTTTAAATGGCGATAAAAAGTGAGTAGACCTCACTTCAGAATAACACCACAAAGATATTTTGGCTAGTTTTCTTATCATTAGCTGCATTTTCCCTTTCTCTTCTTCCTTTGCCGCGAAAGGCAGGGGGAGGGCTGAAAGAGAAAGATTCACTATTACTCAATTCTAAAGAGGTATCTGGGGACTAAGTGTTTCTAGCACATTCCAAGAATATAAATTAATGAATTATTGTAAGCACCACGCAATGGGGCAAAAAACCCTGCTGTTGATTATGGAAGAGAACAGCGGGGAAAAAAAGCTATAAGTAGATGCTCTTTCCAAACTTTTCTAACTAATGAAAAATTACCATTCAGTAATTGTTATCATCTAATAGATGTAACATTAATAATCTATTTCATTTTGGTCAACAGTTCTAGGTTCCAATGTTGGCACTGTCACTAAATAATCTTCAGCAATCATTTATTTAGTCAATTCATAAAGCCAGTCATTCCAGAAAGCTGGAAACTTCCCTTGAGTATTAAAAATATGTATGGAGGCCGGGCATGGTGGCTTACACCTGTAATCCCAGCACTTTGGGAGGGTGAAGCGGGCAGACCATGAGGTCAGAAGATCAAGACCATCCTGGCCAACATGGTGAAACCCTGTCTCTACTAAAAATAAAAAAATTAGCTGGGTGTGGTGGTTCATGCCTGTAATCCCAGTTACTGGGGAAGCTGAGGTAGGAGAATCACTTGAACCATGGAGTTGGAGGTTGCAGTGAGCTGAGACCACACCACTGCACTACAGCCTGGGGACAGAGTGAGACTCCATCTCAAGAAAAAAAAAAAAAAAAAAAAAAGGATGGAAGACAACACTTACTAAGTATTTTACGAACAGGTTATTGTCACTCATTATAAACCTGACGCTCTGTACTTCCCTAATCTGATCCAATCTCCCATGCTCTTACTGTTGTCTCAACTTTCAAATGGTATACACTCTAGGAAACTTCAGATATGTGCTCAACAGATCATTAGCCTTTCCTCTGCACATCCTGTCACCTTCTAGTCTTAATTATGTCATTCCTTTGCTTAAAACCCATCAATGGTTTTCCTCAAAGCTTGTCCTGTCACCTTCTAGTCTTAATTATTCTCGGAGGACAAGACCTCTTCTAACCTTACAGTGTACTTACTAAATACCAGGAACTGTTCGAGTGTTTTGTGTATTTTAATTAATCTCAGTTGATCCTTTGTAGTAGGCACTATTACTCACATTTACAAGTAAGGAAACTGAAGGACAGAAATGATATGCGATACAGCTAGTAAATGGGAGAGGTAGGGATTTAGACACAAGCAATTTGGCTTTAGAGTCCTAACTCTTAGTCATTACTCTTCACTTTCATGGAGGCTGTTTTCCTTCTCATACCTATCCTACCTTAGGGGTAAAGAGTGTGGAATCTTCCTCTTTATACTTATCTGACAAAACTCCAATCCTGGTTAAACGACATGTTTTGTTTGTTTGTTTGTTTTCAGCCTGAACACGAGCAACATTGGAGGAAAAATCATACAATTAGGTTGACTTGAGTTGAGAAGCACAAACTTCAAATAGGTACTCAACACTATCCTAACCCACTGTGTTTCCTTAGTAAACTTACGCTCTTGACACAACTATTTCATAACTTCTCTTCTCAAAATCCTAATACTGTCTTCCCTCCATCATTGCTAAAGATCTAGTTTCAAACTTAAGAAAATGGAAGCAAAAAGAATATTCTTACCTTCCCTCCAACAAATCTGTAACCTATCTTCAACTATACCCATATTCTCTACTTTTCTTCCCATTATGAAGGACAAAGGACCTTCCTCCCATTAAAGGCCTCCCTCTTGCTGTGTTTTGAATCTGGTCTCCTCTTGCCTTCCCAAGGACTATTAGCTCAGGCTCCTTCAATACTGTCAGTTTCTTTTCCTGCCTACAGCCTAAAGTCTACCCCCCGAATCTCTCATGGTCTAAAACTAAAAACCCATAGCCTTTCCTTGACCCCCACAGGCTCTCTGGCTGCCAACTCATTTCTCTATTCTCTCACAGCAAAACCTGAAAGATTTCTCTATATTTGCTATTTTTTTCCTTATCTTTTATTCACTCTTCAGACTACTTGAAATGCATACTGGACTGTCCCTCCAGGAAAAAAACCCATATAAAAATCACCCATAATGTGCTTTAACCAAAGCCAAAGGTCACTTCTGTAGCTCCTCATTTTATTCAACTCAGCAGTATTCAATACTTCGTTTTTGGCTTCCAGGACTCTTCCCTCTGAAGGTATGTTATCTCTTAGCGTCTCTTTTTCAGTTTATGTTGGCTTCTCTTTTCTATTCAATTTTAAATGCTGAGGTAGAGCTGACCCTTGAAAAACATGCATTTGAGTTGCATGGGTTCATTTCTTTGTGGATTTTCTTCCACTTCTACCACCTACACAAGACAGCAAGACCAACCTCTCTTCTTTCTCCTCCTATTCCTCTGCCTACTCACAGTGAAGACAATGAGGTTCATGAAGATCTTTGTGATGATCCACTTCCACTTAATGAATAGTACATATATTTTCTCTTATGATTTTCTTACTATTTTATTTTCTCTAGCTTATTTTATTGTAAGAATACAGCATATTACACATATAACCTACAAAATGTGTTAATCAACCATTTATGTTACCAGTAAGGCTTCCAGTTTAGAGAAGGTTATTAGTAGTTAAGTTTTTGGGGAGTCAAAAATTATATGTGGATTTTCGATTCATGGGTCAGTCCTACTTCAAGGTTCAATCAGGAACCCTCCTCTCTTCTCTCCCTTTAGGTTATCTCCTCTTGTCCTATAGCTCCGATAGCATCTGTTAACTTATGTGTCCTAAATCTATACCCGCCACTTTTCCTCTTCTATTATTCTAACCAGTTATAGCCCACTCCAGCACACCACTGATTCCTGCTTCTATTCTTGAGTCTGCATAATTCATCCTCCACAGAGAAGCCAGAGACACATTATGTCATTCCTTTGCTTCAAATTTGTCAATGGCTGGGTGCGGTGGCTCACGCCTGTAATTCCAGCACTTTGGGAGACTGAGGTGGATGGATCATTTGAGGTCAGGAGTTCAAGACCAGCCTGGCTAACATGGTGAAACCCCACCTCTACTAAAAAATACAAAAATTAGCAGGGTGTGGTAGTGGACGCCTGTAGTCCCAGCTACTCGGGAGGCTGAGGCAGGAGAATCACTTGAACCTGGGAAGTGGAGGTTGCAGTGAGCCAAGATTGTGCCACTGCACTCCAGGTTGGGCAACAGAGCGAGACTCTGTCTCAAAATAAAATAAAATAAAATACTCCAAAAACTCATCAATGGTCTTCCTAAAAGCTTGTCCTGTCACCCTCTAGTCTTAACTATTCTCTGAGGATGAGACCTCTTCTGATGTAGCAGAAACAGCAGCATCTTAGCTATACCCTAAATACAAATATTCTAATACAAAGCTTAGAATAATATCCAAACTCAAATACACCAAAATTTTTTGCATTGTAGGCATTTTGTTCTTGCTATTCTCTACATTTGAAATCTCTTAGGTCAACTCTATGTGACAAATTTCTTCCCATTCTCCAGTAATATCAAACCCTAACAAAAGCTCTTTCTGATCAGTCTAAGTAGCCTGCCTGGGGCCAAACTCTTATTATGTACCCTATAACATAACATTATTTCCTTGCTAGCATTTGTTACAGTTTGAAATTTTCCTATTTGTTTGCTTGTTTCTTGTCTATCATCTCTCACGGAATGTAAATACTATGAAGTCAATAGCCTTATCTTACTTGTTCATACCTGCATTGGCAGTCCCATAATAGTGGCTGATAAATAGTACGGCCTCAAATATAATCTGGATAAATGAATTAATCTATCAATGACAATACACTTAAACCATCTTAGTTTGTTTTCTCTGAGAAAAGCTTTGTAGAAAAAAAATAAAAAGCAGAACTACAGTTCTATTTCTTAACTGGTATATTCACACTTGACCTTACTCTCCTCAAATACAGAATACATTCACATGGCTATTAAGTGCTTTAAAAAAAAGATTGCCTAAGAACATCTATAAAAATGTACTATATCCGGTTACACTTTAAAAAAACTGGCTTAGTTTAATCTGTATTAAACATAACTATCTAAATGTGAATGAAGTCATTCCAGCCCTGTGAAATGAGATTTTTTAAAAATCGTATTTAGGCTGGGTGCAGTGGATCATGCTTGTAATCCCAGCACTTTCGGAAGCCAAGGCAGGCAGATCACTTGAGGCCAGGAGTTCGAGACCAGCCTGGCCAACATGGTGAAACAGTCTCTACTGAAAAAAAAAAAAATACAAAAATGAGCCAGGTGTAGTGGTGCGTGCCCGTAATCCCAGCCTCTTGGGTGGCTGAGGCACAAGAATCGCTTGACTCCAGGACGTAGAGGCTGCAGTGAGCCAAGATGGCACCACTGTACTCCAGCCTGGGCTTAAGAGCGAGACTCTGTCTCAAAAAAAATAAAATAAATAAAATAAAAAGCTACTTAAGTATGTTACTCCCAGATGTCGAAGTCAAATCTTTCCAAATTAATTAGATGCAAATCTCTAGCTGGAGAAAAATTTGGAAAAAGTTTTATTATACTTTATGTACTTATTTACAGTCATGCACTGCTTGATGGGAATATGTTTTGAGATGTGTTGTTGGGTGATTTAGTTATTGTGTGAACATTCATAGAACACGCTTAAACAGACCTATTGGTAAACCCTACTACACATCCTGGCTATATGGTATAACCTACTGCTCCTAGGCTGCAAACCTGTATAGCATGTTATATACTGAATACTGTAGGCAACTGTAACACAACAGTATTTGTGTACCTAAAAATAGAAAAGTACAGTAAAAATACAGCATTAAAACCTTATGGGACCACTGTTACACAGGTGGGCCATCACTGACTGAAATGTTATATGGCATATGACTATTTCTATTTTCACTTTAGGTCTCAGAAAAACTATACGAATAAAAACCTAAGACACAAGAGATTTAAAAGCCCACAGATCTGCCAAGGTGACAGTGAAGCTGATTTAACTTTACAATTTTATTTTTTACCAAGTAAATATACACAAAATTATATGTTATCAAAAATTGTCTCTGAATGCTATAAAATCAGATTCTTTCTCATTTCAAATTCTGTGATTTCTGGTACATATAGCAATATGAAAATCTTAATTTTAGAAAATACAAAACATAAGCACCATTTATAACCTGAAATGAGCCATTAGCAGGTAACTGGGATTCTACTTTAAGCATCAAATGGTAAATAGTTATAATAATAAACACTTAGACACATACCCTTGAGTTACAAAGGATCATCCTGTCTCCAAAGCACAGTAGCCAAATAAACATTTTCCACACATTATTCAAGATGATGATAATAATCACAGTTGATACTTACTTACAAATTACTCTGAGCCAGGCACTATGCCAAGCCCTTTCATGTGAATTATCTCATGTAATCTTCACAATACATCCATGAGGTACACACATGAATCCATGTTCATATAAGGCAATTAGTGTTCAAGGTGCCACAGAGAATAAAAGGAAGAACCAGGAAGAACTCTGGCAGACTGACTCCTGGAATTGGCCCTTAATCGGTATCTTTCTGAACTTTTTTTTTTAAACCACAGGTCTTAATTCTCCTGCATGGCACATTCTACCTCTCCTCTCTCATTAATCTTTTTCAAAAAACTTTTCTGGCTATATAGATTTTTTAGATATTGTACTTTAAAAAACATACGATAATAATGTAAATACATATGTTATTCTTCCTAGACCTTGAATGAAGCACAGGGACCAAAGCTCACCTCAAAATATCCCAAGTGGTTCACCACTCAGTACTGATAGTGTTTAAAATATAAGACAAAAATGATCATAATTCTGATATAGAAGTGTTTATGTTTGGTTGTTATGCATAAAAGAGTGGGTTTTTGGCCAGGTATGGTGGCTCACGCCTGTAATCCGAGCACTTTAGGAGGCTGAGGCGGGTGGACCACCTGAGGTCAGGAGTTTGAGACCAGCTTGGCCAACACAGTGAAACCCCATCTGTAGTAAAAATACAAAAATTAGCTGGGTGTAGTGGCAGGCACCTGTAATCCCAGCTACTTGGGAGGCTGAGGCAGGAGAACTACTTGAACCCAGTGGGCGGAAGTTGCAGTGAGTGGAGATCGCACCACTGCACTCCAGCCTGGGTGACAGAGCAAAACTAGGTCTCAAAAAAAAAAAAAAAAAAAAAAAAAAAAAAGGTGGGTTTTAAAAAATATAGTTTATTTATTTTAAATTGACAGATAAAATTGTATTATGTACAATATGTTTTGAAGTATATATACACTGTGTAATGGTTAAATGTAGCTAATTAACACATGCATTGCCTCAAATAGTTGTCATTTTTGTGGTGAGAACACTTACTACTCTTTGCATTTTCCAAGAATATATCACCATTAACCATAGTCACCACGCTGTACAACAGATTTCTTGAACTTATTCCTCTTAACTGTATATCCTTTGACCAACATTCTTCCATCCTGTCATTTTCTCAAACCACCCCAGCCACTGGTAACCACCATTCTATTCTCTACTTCTATGGGATATACTTTTTAGGTTTTACATATTGGGTGAGATCATGCAACACTTCTCTTTCTGTGCTTGGCTTATTTCACTTAACACAGTGTCCTTTAGGTTCATCCATGTTATTGCAAAGAACAGAATTTTGCTTTTTGATACCTGAATAGCATTCCACCATGTATATAAACCATATTTTCTTTGCCCCTTCATCTGGTGATGGACCCCTAGGTTGACTCCATATCTTGGCTAATGTGAATACTGCTGTTTATGTGCAGTTATCTCTTTGAGACACTGATTTCATTTCCTTTGGATATATACTCAGTAGTGGGATTACAGGATCAGGTAGTTCTATTTTTTCATTTTTTGAGGACCCTCCATACTGTTTTCCATAATGGCTATACTAATTTACATTCCCACCAACAGTGTGTTCCCTTTTCTCCACATCCTCTCCAACACTTACCTTTTGTCTTTTTGATAATAGCAATTCTAACAGGAATGAGATGATACCTCATTGTAGTTTTGATTTGCATTTACCTGACGATTAGTGACATTAAGCTTTTCTTCATATACCTGTTGGCCATTTACATCTTCCTTTGGGAAATGTCTATTCAGGTCTTTTGCACATTTAAAAACCAAGTTGTTTACTTGCTATTGAGTTGAGTTCCTTATATATTTTAGATATTAACCCCTTATCAGATGTATGGTGTGCAAATATTTTCTCCTATCCGGTAAGCAGCTTGTCTCTTTACTTTGCTGTGCGGAAGCTTTTTAATTTGACATAACCCCATTTGTCTATTTTTGCTTTTGTTGCCTGTGCTTTTAAGGTCATGGCGCAGATCAATGTCACATAGCTTTTCTTGTTTTCTCCTAGTAGTTTCATAATTTCAAGTCCTACTTTTTTTTTTTAACCCAAGTTAATTTTTTGTATATGGTGAGAGATAAGGGTCTAATTTTCTTCTGCAGTTTATCCAGTTTTCCCAACATGATTTACTGAAGAGAATGTCCTTACCCCATTGTGTATTACTGTCCCCTTTGTCAAAAACCAGTTGGTTGTAGGGCTGGGCGTGGTGGCTCATCCCTGTAAACCCAGCACTTTGGGAAGCTGAGGTGGGTGGATCACTTGAGGCCAGGAGTTGGAGACCAGCCTGGCCAACATGGTAAAACCTTGTCTCTATTAAAAATACAAAAATTAGGCAGGCATGGTGGTGCATGTCTGTAATCCCAGCTACTCAGGAGGATCACTTGAACCTGGAGGCAGAGGCCACAGTGAGGTGAGATCGCACCACTGCACCCCAGCCTGGGCAACAGAGGGAGACTCTGTCTCAAAAAACAAACAAACAAACAGTTGTTTGTAAATGTGTGGAATTATTTCTGGGCTCTCTATTCTGTTCCATTAGTCAATGTGTCTGTTCTTATGCCAGTTCCATGTTATTTTGGTTACAATAGCTTTGTAGTATATTATGAAGTCAGGTAGTATGACACCTCCAGCTTTGTTTTTTGTTCAAGATGACTTTGGTTATTTGGGGTCTTTTGTGGTTCCACATGAATTTTAGGATTTCCTTTTTTCTATTTCTGTGAAGAATGTCACTGGTATTTTGATAGGAATTGTATTGAATCTGTAGATTGTTTTGGGTGACACAGACATTATAAAACAGGGATTTTAATTCAATAAATGGCCATGGTGGAACTATATACAAGGGGAACTATATACAGAACATAGAAGACAAGAATCTATTCCTCCCTAGAAAATAATTCCTAAGAGGCAAAAATGCTCTGACGTGGGATGAAATACTAGAGAGGTACTGCAGGTTGGGTTACACATCCAAAAACAGTATTACAGATGTGGCTGTCTCCAAATTTAGGATGTCCAGGGCTGATGACAAGATTCTTGTTGGACTAGGAGTAAGATTTAGTGCACAAATTCTATTATTAAGCACCTAAGGGATACTTTATAGGACCTACTAAAGACAGGTTTTTTTCTCTTGGCAAAGGGAGATATAATTCCTGAGAGTTATTAGTTATGAGGGGACAAAACGATAGTTCAGAAAACAAATATATCCAAGAAGTTTCCCTTATTTTGATGAAACCTGTGAACGTCACTGATAGTTTAATATTCTGGTTTAGTCATATATCATTTTATTAACCATATCTATAGAAAGAAATAGTTGTGTGGATAATCTAAAACAGAATTCCAAACAACTAGGTTTTGCTTTTAGGATGTACCTGCTTTTTTCAAACATATCTTTCTAATGTTTCGTTTTTCTTAACATTAAAACGTTTGATTTCCCTGTGTATACATTGATTGGGTAGGGGAAAATGAAACAAACATTTTAGATGGCAAGGGAAAAAAATCAGCCTAAGAGTAAATATCAAAATAGTACACTTAAAGAACATCCAAATTATCTAGATTGAACACATTCTGTTTTGCTTTTATTAATAGTTTGGAAGCAGCAAGAAAACATGGTTTATTTTTTATATATAGCAGAAGGTAAGACATGAGAATAATGATAATAATGAATGCATTGCTATTCAGAATGATTAGGGAGGTGAAACACGAGATGAGGAATAACTGTTAACTATCCCACCGTGTTTTTCCAGCTTATTTGAAACATCACTTTTCATCAGAAAGTATCTTTCTCAAAGTATCTTTATTTGTAGCTATCATTCTTCATTTAATAATGACTCACAATAATTTTGCTTAAGCTTTTACATATGCTAAAACATACTACTAGAAATATAGTAAAATAAGCAAAAATAATTTTTATAGCATAATTAAACCCGTATTAAGCTAATCAAATCATTTGCAAAATAAAATCTAACTATTTAAAAATTAGTAATTTAACAATGTTTTCAGCATTTAAAAAATAAATAGTATGCTATTAACTTGCAGAGTTGGATTTTAAAATAAAGACTGGTTTTTACATAAGTTAACATAATGCCATACTATACATACTACCCAAACATTTTTCTATACTTCCTAGTGTGTTCCAATTTAACTAAGTATCTGTAAACAAATTTTAATCACAGCCAGTAGAAAAAAAATTTTCCCATTAAAAAAAAATCCCATGGAATTTTAACATTTATTTTTTATTTGCACATTTTATTAAGACCGTTCCAAAAGTAAAATCATAAGACAAAGCACACATGCAAAAATTCACTGAGATGCAAATTCAATCATGCCTATGTATTTAAAGGATAAGATCAAAATATTACACAGGAAGTCACCAACACTTTAGCTGAGTACTTTTATTTAAAGATGCCTTTTAAAAAAATGGTTCACGCTGAACACAGACCATGCATGTATATGTACACATCAGTTTCTAAAATCTATGAAAGAATGGTGACAGTAGCCTTGAACAAGGGTTAACTCCCTTGATGGGCAAAGGAAAGAAAACTAGAATTAATTTTGACAATATCAAGATACTTTACAGAGAAAAATGGAGTACAGCATACAGCAGACCTTCCCCCAGCTCCTGTAACCCTTCAGTGTTCATCCCCTCTCACGTCTTAAGGTTAAGATAACCAAACAAAAATATTAATAATGCTCATCATGAAAGAACAAAATAACTTTGCTGAGGTGTTAACTCTGTAAGAGAGAATTAACTCCAGATATTTTTGTAGATTCTGAAGCACGTAATAGAATGAGAACCAAAATAAGGTATTGCTTAATTATTGTAAAACCTTTATTCAGAATCTCTACAAAAAAATAGGCACCCTCCAAAATACTGATAAACCATAAACTGTTACTACACCTCTCCTCACTTTCCATTTCACAGTACCTCTGTTGTCAGAATATCACTCCAATACAAGAAATGCTGAAAAGTCTGTCAAGCACTGCTATAATTTTCTGAATTTCCTTTTTATCCTTCATTACTGTCAACAGCACATCATCTAATTACACAAGTTTGTACTTGTGCAATTTCATTTTGGAGTAGTTTTAATAAAGTCTACAAATGTGCAATTCTCAGAATGGTCTTTTTTTTTATTCACGCCTCCGATTTTATATCTGAATTATGTCAACAACCTATTTTCACTACCTTCACCTTCTCCAACAGCCAATTAATTGTACACAGGAAAAAGCAGGTGGAGCACGTTCCCTGCTGGAAGCTCAGAAAAGTACATTTGATAATCCCTGGAAAGCACTTTAGCTCAGTGTTAACTTAGCACATAAGAAGAGCTCTTATTATTGCTATAATTGTGACATTCATTTTCTTAGACATGAAATCCAAGCTGTTAGCCATATAATTAAAGTCTTCATAAAGTAGACCCATTCCTTCAATCTTATTCACACGTCTGTCCCAGCTAAGCAAAACCTAGGCAATTGCCCACTGTTCAAGACTTGCTCCCTCCCATCTCAGTGCCTTTACGTATGTTATTAATTTTGTGGATAGAATTTAATTTTCTATTAAATTATACTCAAACTCAAAATGCTATGCCTCAACCTCTTTGACCTGCCTAATTTTTAAATCAGTATCTTTTTCAATATTCAGAATAAGCTTGTCCAACCCACAGCCCAGAACAGTTTTGAATGTGGCCCAATGAATTCGTAAACTTTCTTAAAACATTATGAGATTTATCCATGAACTTTTTTAGCTTATCAGCTATAGTTAAGCGTTAGTGTATTTTATGTGTGGCCCAAGACAATTCTTCCAATGTGGCCCACGGAAGCCAAAAGTTTGGACAACCCTGATTTAGAGACATGGCTTACATGACAGTATAAAATGTAAAAAATGTACATACGCTTCATGTTTCTAAAAGTTTAAAGTCCTTTTTATTTTTTTGAGACAAGGTCTCATTCTATCACCCAGTCTGGAAAGCAGTGGCACAATCATGGCTCACTGAAGTCTCTAACTCCTGGGCTCAAACAATCTTCCTACCTTAGCCTCCTGAGTAGCCAGGATTACAGGTGGGTGCCAACATGCCTAGCTAATTAAAAAAAATTTTTTTTTTGTAGACAGGGTCATATTTTCTTGCCCAGGTTGGTCTTGAACTTGTGGCCTCAAATGATACTCCTGCCCTGGCCTCCCAAAGTGATTACAGGCATCAGCCACTGTGCTCAGCCTACACTCCGTTTTAATTTTTTTTTAAAGCATATAACATTTACCATCTTTTTTTAAAGGGGTCTTGCTATGTTGTCCACGCTAGTTTTGAACAACTGGGCTCAAGCAATCCTCTGGCCTTGGCCTCCCAAAAGTGTTGGGATTACAGGAATGAGTCACTGAGCCTGGGCAAAATTTACCATCTTAACCACTGAGTGTATAGTTCAGTAGTGTTAAGTACATTCATGTTGTGCAACCAATCTCCAGAACTTTTCATCTTGCAAACTGCAACTCTATATCCATTAAGCAACAATTCTATTTCCTGTTTTTATGAATTTGACTACTTTGGATACCTCATGTAAGGGGAACCATATAGTATGGGTCTTTTTATTATGACTGGCTTATTTCACTTAGCATAATATCCTCGAGATTCATCCATGTTGTAGCATGTGTCAGAATTTCCTTTCTTAAGGCTCAGTAATATTTCATTGTATGTAGATACTGTATTTTGTTTATCCATTAAACCATAGATGCACACTTAGGTTGTTTCTACCTCTTGATTATCACGAATAGTGCTGCTATCAACATGGGTGTGCAAATTCCTCTTCAAGATCCTGCTTTCAGTTCTTTTGGATATATCCAAAAGCGGGATTGCTGAATTTACAGAGTAATTTTTAAACTTTTTTTGAGGAATGGCCATACTGTGTTCCACAGGGGCTGAACCATTTTACATTCCTACCAACAGTGCCCAACAAGTTTCTAATTTCCCTACATCCTTGTCAAAACTTTTTTTTTTTTTTTAAATAGTAGCCATCTTAATGGGTGTAAGGTTAGGTATCTCCTTGTGGTTTTGATTTGCATTTATCTAATGATTAGTGATCTTCAATTTTTTTTTTGTCCTTTTGAGATGGAGTCTTACCATGTCACCAGGCTGGAGTGCAGTGGTGCGATCTTGGCTCAACTGCAACCTTCACCTCCCAGATCCAAGCAATTCCCTCGCCTCAGCCTCCTGAGTAGCTGGGACTACAGGCGTGCACCACCACGCCCGGCTAATTTTTTGTATTTTAGTAGAGACGGGGTTTCACCATGTTGGCCAGGATGGTCTCAATCTCTTGACCTCATGATCTGCCTGCGTGGGCCTCTCAAAGTGCTGGGATTACAGGCATGAGCCACCACACCCAGCCTCAACATCTTTTCATATATTTGCTGGCCATTTATATATCATCTTTGGAAAAATGTCTATTTAAGTCTTTGGCCCATTTTAAAATTCAGTTATTCTTTTGTTGTTATTGAACTGTAAGAGTAGCTCTTTATATACTGGGTATTAGCCTCTTATCAAACACATGACTTACGAATATTTTCTCCCTTTCCATAGTTTGCTTTTTCACTCTCTTGTATTCTCTGAGGCACAAAAAGTTTGAAGATTAATACAATCCTATTTTTTATTTTTGCTTTTATTGTCTGTGCTTTTGCTGTCATATCCAAGAAATTGCCAAACTCAATGTCATAAAGCTTTTCTCCTATGTTTTCTTCTAGGAGCTTTAAAGTTTTAGGTCTTATCTTTAGATCTTTAATCCATTTTGTGTCAATCTTTGTGTATGGTATAAGATATACAGCTTCATTTTTTGACATGGGGTTATCAGTTTTCCCAACACTATCTGGCGAAGAGGCTATCCTTTCCTGACTGAGTCATCTTGGCACCCCTGTCAAACACTGTTGGACCATATAAATTTGTGTTTATTTTGGGGCTTTCCATTCAATTTCATTGATCTATATGTCTGTCTTTTGCCAGTACCACACTATTTTGATTACTATAGCTTTGTAATAATTTTTAAATGCATTTTTTGAGAGCCACTCTTTTATTCCTTCTGTCTGAAACATTAAATCCTAACTTGACCTGACGAGAACCTACTTATCCTTCAGGTCTCAGATTTTATCCCTTTTGGGAAGTCTTCCGGGACCATTACACCATCCCCATAACACTCACATACACACCTCCTTCCTGTGAACTACCACTACACACTATACTTCCTCTATCATAGAACTCAACTTGCTTTATTGCAACTGAACTGTGACTCCAGGGGTGGTAATCCCTATAATAGAGAGACCTCATCTGTCATTTTAGCTGTCAAATCCCCAGCTCCTAGAAAAATGCCTGACCCATGGTAAATAGTCAATAAACATTATAAAAATTGAACGACGAGGGGGGCGCCCAAGATGGCCAAATAGGAACAGCTCCAACCTCCAGTTCCCAGCATGAGTGACACAGAAGACGGGTGATTTCTAAATTTTCAACCGAGGTGCAGACCGACACCTCACACTTCACACGGCAGGGTACACCCCTGAGAGGAAGGTTCCAGAGCAAGAATCAGACAGCAACACTTGCTGTATTCTATCTTCTGCAGCCTCCGTGGCTAATACCCAGGCAAACACGGTCTGGAGTGGACCTCAAGCAAACTCCAACAGACCTGCAGCTGAGGGCCCTGACTGTTACAAGGAAAACTAGCAAACAGAAAGGACACCCACACCAAAATCCCATCAATACGTCACCATCATCAAAGACCAAAGGCAGATAAAACCACAAAGATGGGGAAAAAGCAGGGCAGAAAAGCTGGAAATTCAAAAAAATGAGAGCTCATCTCCCCCTCCAAAGTAATGCAGCTCATTGCCAGCAATGGAACTAAAGCTGGATGGCGAATGACTTTGACGAGGTGAGAGAAGACTTCAGTCGATCAAACTTCTCAGAGCTAAAGGAGGAACTACATAATCAGCGGAAAGAAACTAAAAACCTTGAAAAAAGACTGGATGAATGGATAACTAGAATAATCAATGCAAAGAAGACCTTAAAAGAACTGACAGAGATGAAAACCATGACACGAGAACCACGTGACAAATGCACAAGCTTCAGTAACCGACTCGATCAACTGGAAGAAAGAGTATCAGTGACTGAAGATCAAATGAATGAAATGAAGTGAGAAGTGTAGAGAAAAAACAGTAAAAAGAAATAAACAAAGCCTCCAAGAAATATGGAATCATGTGAAAAGACCAAATCTACGTCTGATTGGGGTGCCTGAAAGTCATGGGGAAAATGGAACCAAGTTGGAAAACACTCTGCAAGGTATCATCCAGGAGAACTTCCCCAACCTAGTAAGGCAGGCCAACATTCAAATTCAGGAAATACAGAGACCGCCACAAAGATACTCCTCAAGAAAAGCAACTCCAAGACACATAATTGTCAGATTAACCAAAGCTGAAATGAAGGAAAAAATGTTAAGGGCAACCAGAGAGAAAGGTCGGGTTACCCACAAAGGGAAGCCCATCAGACTAACAGCAGATCTCTCGGCAGAAACTCTCCAAGCCAGAAGAGACTGGGGGCCGATATTCAACATTCTTAAAAGAATTTTCAACCCAGAATTTCATATTCAGCCAAACTAAGTTTCATCAGTGAAGGAGAAATAAAATCCTTTACAGACAAGAAAATGCTTGGAGATTTTGTCACCACCAGGCCTGCCCTACAAGAGATCCTGAAGGAAGCACTAAACATGGAAAGGAACAACTGGTACCAGCCACTGCAAAAGCATGCCAAACTGTAAAGACCATCGATGCTAGGAAGAAACTGCATCAATTAACAAGCAAAATAACCAGCTAATATCATAATGACAGGATCAAGTTCACACATAACAATATTAACCTTAAATGTAAATGGACTAAATGGTACAATTAAAAGACATAGACTGGCAAATTGGATAAAGAGTCAAGACCCATCAGTTTGCTGTATTCAGGAGACCCATCTCACATGCAGAGACATACATAAGCTCAAAATAAAGGGATGGAGGAAGATCTACCAGGCAAATGGAGAACAAAAAAAAGCAGGGGTTGCAATCCCAGTCTCTAATAAAACAGATTTTAAACCATCAAAGATCAAGAGACAAAGAAGGCCATTACATAATGGTAAAGGGATCAATTTATCAGGAAGAGCTAACTATCCTAAATATATATGCACTCAATACAGGAGCACCCAGATTCATAAAGCAAGTCCTTAGAGACTTACAAAGAGACTTAGACTCCCATACAATAATAATGAGAGACTTTAACACCCCACTTCAACATTAGGCAGATCAATGAGATAGAAAGTTAACAAGGATATCCAGGAATTGAACTGAACTCTGCACCAAGCGGACCTAATAGACATCTACAGAACTCTCCACCCCAAATCAACAGAATATACATTCTTCTCAGCACCACATTGCACTTATTCCAAAACTGACCACAGAGTTGGAAGTAAAGCACTCCTCAGCAAATGTAACAGAACAGAAATTATAACAAACTGTCTCTCAGACCACAGTGCAATCAAACTAGAACTCAGGACTAAGAAACTCAATCAAAACTGCTCAACTACATGGAAACTGAACAACTTGCTCCTGAATGACTACTGGGTACATAATGAAATGAAGGCAGAAATAAAGATGTTCTTTGAAACCAATGAGAACAAAGATACAACACACCAGAGTCTCTGGGACACATTTAAAGCAGTGTGTAGAGGGAAATTTAGAGCACTAAATGCCCACAAAAGAAAGCAGGAAGATCTAAAATTGACACTCTAACATCGCAATTAAAAGAACTAGAGAAGCAAGACCAAACACATTCAAGAGCTAGCAGAAGGCAAGAAATCACTAAGATCAGAGCAGAACTGAAGGAGATAGAGACACAAAAAACCCTCCAAAAAAATCAATGAATCCAGGAGCTGGTTTTTTGAAATGATCAACAAAATTGATAGACCACTAGCAAGACTAACAAAGAAGAAAAGAGGAGAATCAAACAGACGCAATAAAAAATGATAAAGAGGATATCACCACCAACCCCACAGAAATACAAATTACCATCAGTGAATACTATAAACACCTCTACGCAAATAAACTAGAAAACCTAGAAGGAATGAATAATTTCCTGGACTCCTACACTCTCCCAAGACTAAACCAGGAAGAAACTGAGTCCCTGAATAGACCAACAGCAGGCTCTGAAATTGAGGCAATAATTAATAGCCTACCAACCAAAAAAAGTCCAGGACCAGATGGATTCAGAGCCGAATTCTACCAGAGGTACAAGGAGGAGCTGGTACCATTCCTTCTGAAATTATTCCAATCAACAGAAAAAGAGGGAATCCTCCCTAACTCATTTTATGGGCCAACATCATCCTGATACCAAAGCCTGGCAGAGACACAACAAAAAAAAGAGAATTTTAGACCAATATCCCTGACGTACATTGATGCAAAAATCCTCAATAAACTCTGGCAAACTGAATCCAGTAGCACATCAAAAAACTTATCCACCATGATCAAGTGGGCTTCATTCCCGGGATGCAAGGCTGGTTCAACATATGCAAATCAATAAACGTAATCCAGCATATAAACAGAACCAAAGACAAAAACCACATGATTATCTCAATAGATGCAGAAAAGGCCTCTGACAAAATTCAACAGCCCTTCATGCTAAAAACTCTCAATAAATTCGGTATTGACAGAACATATCTCAAAATAATACTATAAAGACACATGCACACGTATGTTTATTGCAGCACTATTCACAACTGTAAAGACTTGGAATCAACCCAAATGTCCACCATTGACAGACTGGATTAAGACAGTGTGGCACACGTACACCACGGAATACTACACAGCCATAAAAAAGGATGAGTTCGTGTCCTTTATAGGGACATGGATGCAGCTGGAAACCATCATTCTCAGCAAACTATTCCAAGAACAGAAAACCAAACACCGCATGTTCTCACTCATAGGTGGGAATTGAACAATGAGATCACTTGGACACAGAAAGGGGAACATCACACACCGGGGCCTATTGTGGGGAGCAGGGAGCGGGGAGCGGGGAGCGGGGAGAGATAGCAGTAGGAGATATACCTAATGTAAATGACGAGTTAATGGGTGCAGCACACCAACATGGCACATGTATACATATGTAACAAACCTGCACGTTGTGCACATGTACCCTAGAACTTAGAGTATAATAATAAAAAAAATGAATGACAATAGAATATTCTCAGCTGGTAAAAATAATGAATTAATTCTATACACTGATTTTTAAAGTGCTAAGAGAGATTAAAAGAAGCAAGGTACAGAATAGTGTTCATAATATGCTACCATTTATATTAAAAGATGGAAAATATATATGAATTTGCATACATACAATATATATCTGAAGGAACAGACAACGAAACTAAACATTACTGCCTAGGAGACAGATGATAACTGGATGGATGAGGGCCCAGGAGAGGGAGTCTTTTCATTGTACAGATGTTCCTTGACTTATGGCTTATATCCACATAAACTCATCCTAAGTTGAAAATACCATGAGTGAAAATGCATTTAACATTTCATTTAACATTGCTGGGCTCAAGCAATCCTCTGGCCTTGGCCTTCCAAAGTGTTGGGATTATAAAAATGAGCCACTGAGCCTGGCAAAAATTTACTATCTTAACCACTGAGCGTACAGTTCAGTAGTGTTAAGTATACTCACGTTGATTCACCATTATTTACATCATTGCTTAGCCTAGCCTACCTTAAATGTGCTCAGAGCATCTATATTAGCCTACAGTTGGGCAAAAATCACCCAATATAAAGCATATTTTATAATAAAGTGTTGAATAGCTCATGTAATTTATTAAATACTATAACAGAAGGAGAAATCAAAATGATTGTATGGACACTAGAAGTCCAGTTTTTACTGGATGTCCAGTTTTTACTGGATGTGTATCATTTTTGCACCAGTGTAAAGTTGAAAAATCCTAAAGTCAAACTACCATGATTTGGGGACTATCTGTATACTTCCTTATACTTTTAAAATCATGTGAATCATGCCCTGTTTATGGTAATAAAGGGTGAATGAATAATGTTCCTGAAGAACATGAAATAGCAACTCTGTAAAATGTGGGGTTTCCTCCTTTCATCTCATAATAAATAACAAAAAATAAATAAAATCTGTATCTTAGGTGCTACATCTCAACTCAGAATCATACCCCCCTCCCAAAGGACCACGGAGACTAAGAATTTTGTCAAAGTGCTTGATTTGTTTGGTACATTAATTTTCAAGTGGCATTTTAAGTTCATCTTTGAATATTCTTTCCAAAATCATAATGAGCTGTACATATACTGCATACTGAGTAAATAGGTACTGTTTATGATTTAGATACATATTCACATACCGGCTTCTAACATGGGTTTCAATGATCCTCACTTCCTGATATTCATGCTGTTGTGCAATTCCTTATCACACGGAATTACTGCTGGCCTGTGAGAATAATCAATAGAACACTGCAGAAATAAAAGGCCATAATAGACACTGTAGCTCCCACTTTGATGTCTCTAGAATCACTTATTCTTGGGCAAGTTGGCCTCTATGTCATAGGGACACTCAAGCAGCCCTGTGAAGAGGCCCACATGGGGAGGAACTGCGTCTTTCCTCTAAAAGCCAGAAACAACTTGCCTGGCCAGTCCTGAGTGAGCCACTTTGGAAGTGGGTTCTCCAACTGCAATCAGACTGCAACCTCATAAAAAACTCAAGTCAGAACTCAAGCCAAATAACTTCCCTATCCCCTCTGAGAAAAATTGTGTGAGATACTGTTTTAAATCACTACATTTTGAGATAATTTGGCATGTAGTAATAACAAAAGTTTATTCCCAAATAATATTTTCCTTTTTTCAATCACAATCCCTATAACTTAAAACATAATGAAAGTTATCAGATTACATAAAACTAATTGGCAGCCTCAAGTTATGGAATCAGGTAGGTTTGGAGAACAGTGCTTTGAGGACAGCCTTCCAAAAAATGTCAGAGGCCATATTTTGTTTCTGGAACCCCTCATTCAGGCTCAAAAGTGAACTGCTGGCCAGGTGCGGTGGCTCACACCTGTAATCCCAGCACTTTGGGAGGCCAATGGAGGCGGATCACCTGAGGTCAGGAGATAGAGACCAGCCTGGCCAACATGGCAAAACCCTGTTTCTATTTTAAAAATACAATAAAAATTAGCTGGGCGTGGTGGCCCACGCCCGTAGTCCCAGCTACTTGGGAGGCTGACGCAGGAGAATCACTTGAACCCAGGAGGTGGAGGTTGCAGTGAGCTGAGATCACACCACTGCACTCCAGCCTGGGCAAAAGAGTGAGACTCCGTCTCAAAAGAAAAAAAAAAAATGAACTGCTAATTGGTGGTAATGCTGTATATAATAAGTCATTCAAACACATATTTCTTCCAAAATGTCAGACTAACTTTAAAGCAAGTACTGTACTATGTTCTATTTTTTCACAAGCCAGCAGGAGAAAAACCTCTCCAGGAAATTTTTAAACTGTTAAGCATGTATGGAAAAGCCACTGTGCCAGCTGCATCATGCTGAACGTAAGCAAAAAGCATAATCAGTGCTCTGCGATAGCATTTGGGGTATATAAGAAAATTCTAGCTATCTAGAATATTTGATAAAAATAACATATTCTAAAAGGTTTCAGGTAGCTGATAATTTACAGTAACTTTTCATAATATAATAGCACAATCAAAAGCAACTGAAAAATGTAGGGCTATTTACCTGTATAATTCAAAGGACTAACATTGCAGTGTTTTTATGATTTTCTGATTACAGTCAGCTGTCACTTCCAAATGATGACAGTTTACCTATACTGCTCCCTTTTTTTTTTTTTTACTGTAGAGAAGGAGGAAAGAAACCACTTGTTTGTGAAACAAAGACTATGCATCCAAGATGGCTCTTTCCTTCCAATTTTTGAGGCTGTACCCCAGAACCTTAGATTAACAGGAATCTCACTCCAGCCTGGACTACAGAGCTCCGTCTCAAAACCAAAACCAAAACCCAGGAACCTGACCTTTGGTGAGTAGCAAATGATTGTGTGTACTGATGAACTTATCACCACTCAGGTTAATTTTTTTTTTTTTTTACTTGGAAACAGTTAACACCAAATGAAAGGGTCTATTTACCCAAGCTCTTCGTTCATGAACACAAAATAACAGCAAACTTTAGGCTCACGATATGGATATATGCCTATAAGTAAATACAGTAACTTTAAATACAAGATATATTTTACAAAATAAGAGCAGGGAATTTATTTTCCAATCTGTTCATATGAAACTCCTTCCACAGGAGTAGAAGGTGTCATCTCAGAAGGAAAAAGTCTAGAAATGTCTTTGGCAGGATAAAAATATAAACATATAGCTATATAAAACTTAAGCGACGAGAGAAAAAACTAAAGGAGATAGGAGATTATTTTAACTTTATTACCTCATCTACTCATACAGGAGCTTTGCCAGATAAACATTATATTAACATTTCATCACTCCTGAATCAACAGTCATCACTTTGTCACATAACAGGTTCCCACTTGTTTTCAGATTTAGATTTTAGATTCAAATGTTTATCTTAAGGCTAATGTACCCTAATAAGAGGTAACATCAGTAACATTCAGAACATTTCTGAAAAAATAAAGACATATATCTGATTCAAGAATATTATCTTTCTACTGTTTTTTAAAGTAACTCTCTTTTTTACTATTTTTTTAAGGTAACTGTAGTACACTTTTTAATTTACAATTAAGGCTTTGTTTCTCAATTACTGCACAGGTAAAATTCTAAGGAATTTTCAAGCACTGATTAACTTAGTATCTACAAAAATTTGGGCCACCAACTGGAGAGATGTGAGATGATTTTATTAGATCTGAGGGCAGAGCTAAGTGACACTGAATTAAACGAGAAGGGGCCAGGCATGGTGGCTTACGCCTATAATCGCAGCATTTTGAGAGGCAGAGGCGAGTGGATCACCTGAGGTCAGGAGTTTCACACCAGCCTGACCAATATGGTGAAACCCTGTCCCTAGTAAAAATACAAAAATTAGTCCGGTGTGATGGTGGGTGCCTGTAATCCCAGGTAATCAGGAGGCTGAGGCAGGAGAATAGCTTGAATCCGGGAGGCAGAGGTTGCAGTGAGCTGAGATCACTCCACTGCACTCCAGCCTGGGTGACAGAGCGAGACTCCATTTCATTTAAAAAAAAAAAAAAAAAAAAAAAAAGGAGGTTATTTCCTCTTCATTCTCTTTCAGTTCCTCTGACTGCGTCAAGAAGAAAGTCTCAGTTTGGTGCCAAGATGTTAACACCACTGAAATTCTTGCCAATCTCACTTTTAAACAAAGGGCAAGTTGAGGCTTAGAGCCTCCTGCAGGCAATAGTTTCTAGCTAGAAATTAAGAACACTTTGATTTTCATTATTTTTATGTATCTGTCCACCTTCTGTTTATGATAAGTGCCACCTGCTTTTTACTTAGTAATTTCAAGCTTCCTTTAAAATATTACTTTAATAATCACATTGATATAAATATTAATAAGCAAACAGGAAGTATACCAAACAGGAAGATATGGCCAAAATTCTGAAGATGATATCACAACGACTGAAGTTTAGGAAAGATTACATTAATCCATTTGGTCAACAAATAAGTGTCGGCTATACGTTCGCCACTGGGTTAGCCACCACAAAGAACGGAGAAGAATGTTAAAAAAAAAATGTGAACAGGAAAGTCAGAAGAGGAGGAAATTAATTCAAAATGAGGTAATCAAAAAAAAGGTTCACAGGGTAGGCATTTGAGCAAGGTCTTAAAAGACAGGTATAATTTAGACACTCAGAAACAGGAGGACATTCTGAGAGTAAAAGTATAACAATATGTGCCTGAGTGGTGGCATCTTCCAAATCTTGATTGTGGTGGTAGTTACATGGGTGCATATATATCTACTAAAACTTATTGAAATGTACACTTAAATGAATGTACATCTGTGTATATAAATTTTTCCTTAATGAATCTGTTACTGTATCATTGACCAATGCAATGAAAGGTCATTGAGATTAAAGGCTTGGATAGCTTGGAGAGGAGGAAGTAAATACGATAAATGAAAAAGGGAAACCGCCAATTAAAGACAAAGGGATCGTATTTTCACATAATTCTCAATAAAAACTGTTAGCTATTACACAAAAAATATTAGCTTAACATTTCTACTTAATAGTTTTATTTCAGGGAGATAATTTACCTGAAATAACACTTATCTGTTAAAATTACATGTTCTATTCCCACCTCTCTTATCCCCAAGCAAAACTGCATTAATAGCATTCCCGCTAAGAAAGTAACAAATAATGAACAGAATATTCACATTGGTTGGGTAATAGTGACACTTAACAGACTTTAGCAAAACAGTTTAAGATTGTGTTCAGCACACATCCTGTTTGTAAAGCAATTTAGAAATAACTGTCTCAGAATTTGTGTTTTAGCCTTTAGCTCTTTTCCATGATATAAGCTCTTAAAATTATATAGTTATTACACAGTAAGCACATTTTGGGTGGCTTCTACCACAATTTCATTTTAGGAATTCATGACTATAAGGAGAAATCATCATAGCAAAAGTGATGCCATTATCAACAAGTCTTCACTTTTTGGAACTTTAAAATGACATTTTGAATAAAATCAATAACTCCACTCCACCATAAAATAAAATTCAAAACATGAATTATAGTTTACAAAAAAAAGTAACAAAAGCAGAATACGATAACTCTTCTGCCAATAATTAAAGCATTAAGACTCAGGGGAACTTAATTGTATTCTTAATATTTTACTAAGATAAATATTTTTCTTATATAAGTGAGTTGCCACTAGATCTTCATGCTCCAAAAAGCTTAAAATGACAGCCAAAAAATAAGCCTAATGCATGGACCTTTACAGTTGAAGAGGACTCAGCTCAAGTACAGCAGTTTTTAAATTTATATTCTATGTAATTATATTCTAAGAGTTGTTAACCAATTGGCCATGAGAAAATAGATCAGGTAAGTTTGGGAATGCTAGGATAACCTGGAGATTTACATGTATCAGCATAACAGTAAAGGTTTTGAAGAGTCCTGCCTTTATAAGCAAAAAAGTTTAACCTAGCTTAACCTAGTGTGCTCCCAAGTTAATTGACAACGAACACTGCTTCGGGGGAAGTAAGCCTATTAAATGGCTTTAGAACACTGTTCTGGGGGAAATACCAGTTTGGAAAACCCTGGTCTTTTCAAATTTCCTTAAACGAGGACAAAACCGAAGCCCAGAGATCACACCTGGCTAGTAGCAGATTAAAGGACTTGAATCGAATCTCTTCATTGCCTAGGCCAGAGCTCACTCCGTTACTTTAACTACAAAATAGGACTTCTTTGAATGTATACAATCAAACATTTAACTGACAGCACGTACCTTAAAGATTTGGGTTATGGTATCCCATTTTCTGGTTTGTGTATTAAATTGGGTGTTTTTAGTTCTTTCTTTCAGCACTAGGTCCTTAATAATCAAGCCCACGTGGAGATTTGCTACTGCTTAACAATTACAGAGAATGATTTAGTTATCAGTTGTGGCCGAAAGTAATCACTAAAATAAAGCATTCAGACTACTCGTGGTTTTAACTTACTCATAACTTCAGTCGGCCCACCTAAATCACTGTTATCTAGCAGGTGGTGAGTTACTTAGTACATAATGCTGACATATGTTATTCACTGTAGACCATATTAATACCCAGAAACAAAATTAAAATGTAAGAACTTATGTCTGCATAGACAATGGCCAACAACATCAAAACAGATTTTTGTCTTTCTACAGTTCAGGGCCTATTTGTTAGACAAACAGTTTCCTATATTTTTGGTAATTATCATTTTTTTTGACTGCTTTAGCTGGAGTCGAAGTCATTTTCCCAATCTTTACATTTCTCAAACGCCACAGAACTCTAAGGTAGTGTACAAATGTTCAAACACAATGTACTTAGCTTAAGAAAAATAGTTGTGTGCCATTTCCCGCCCCCTCAGGGTACAAGAATGGAGGAGGCCCGAACAAGTGACTATTGTTATGTTGCAACTTTAAAAGGCTTGGGAATCAAAGGTGATAATTGTTAACAACTCCCGTTTGACTCTTCTGACTTCCTCTTAATAAACTTCGGTACTCCTTTCTAAGCCCCCTGGAGAACATGAACCATCGCGGGCCTACGTGTCTCCTCGATGCTAAAAGAACCCACCAGCCGAGGAAAAGGCACAACGACTGAACTCCTCCAACAAAGAGGGTACTCCGCGCGCCTCCATCGCACAGGTGCGACCTCTGCCCCAGCCTTGCGCACAGCTCCGCGCCAGCAAGGGAGGCTCGGGACCTGCCCCCGGCCCCGCCTCCAACCTGCCTCACCTGGGGCCGCCCTCGCGCCTCTGCCCAGGCCAGGCCTTGGCCCCAGTTCTAGCCCTCTAGTCCCCGCGCAGCTCTCGATTCCCCGGAAACCAGAGGGCGGCCGACCAGTTTCGCGGCTTCTGGCGGGGCCGGAGCGGCAACACCCCCGACGCCACAGCAGTCAGACCCGCAAGGCGTCCCCGCGGCTCAGGACCTAGCCCGGCCAAGAAGGATGCTCAGAGCCGGCGACCAGCCTAGCGACCGCACTGGGGGCGGGGACGCTTTTACCTGCTGCTGGCTCGGCCGCTCCTAGCCGGCGCCGCTCTCCTGGCAACCACGGCAGCTACACGGAGACCGGGAGCCGAAGGGCCTAGTGACAGCTCCCAGCGTGCACCGCGCTCGCGCCCACGCCGGCGTCGACGTCTGCGGCCTTCGATCCCCGCCCCCGGTCGGCTTCCTGCCTCCCGGCGCCAGCTGTTGCCACAGCGCCCTCAAGTGGACTGTCGCTGGAAGCGGCCACGGCTACCAATTTCAGGAGTGGTTAGAAAGGGGGTTAGCAGATGTTTTCATTTGAAGGGATAATAGGAACTGAAAACAGCTTTTAAATATTATTGTAATAGTATCTCAATATTTCATATGAGTAACCTGAGGCCCAGAGAGGTTAGGAGACTTGTAAAGTTAGGAGACAAATAGTTGGTGTCAGATTTGGAACTATTTTGAGTCTAGAGCTCTATCAATCATATCTAGTTACTCCAAGGTAAATTGCACCGTTTTGCAAACACCATGGGGTAAAAAAATGAAAGTTTTTGCAAATACGTAATATATAACAATCTTTTTGCTTATATATTTATAAATATATAACAATCTTTTAAGCTAACAAAACAATTATAAAGAGTAAGCTGTGCTAAGGAAGTTGTGTATTTCAATATAATGTGTCAATATTTAAGCATTCAATAGTCTCGGATATTAAAGGAGGAAGATATGAAGAGTTGAAATCATCATCCTTCAAATAAATGAATTACTTGAGACCAAACAGTAGTAAACTTCATTTTTTAAAGTGAGTTGTTGCTTCCATCTATGATTTCAAATTATTGGGATAGATATAATAATTTGTGCATCAACATAATACACTTTAATCACCCCAAATACTGATTTTAGAAAAATTGTCTTAAGCTATTATCTTAAAACATGACAGGATTTATTTATTTAGAATTTATTTATGGTCTAGGCCGGGCATGGTGGCTCACACCTGTAATCCCAGCACTTTGGGAGGCCGAGGCGGGCGGATCTACCAAAAATACAAAAATTAGCCGGGCATGGTGGTGTGCACCTGTAATCCCAGCTGCTCGGGAAGCTGAAGCAGGAGAATCGCTTGAACCCGGGAGGCGGAGGTTGCAGTGAGTCGAGATTGCGCCACTGCACTCCAGCCTTGGCGACAGAGAGAGACTCTATCTAAAAACAAAACAAAACAAAAAACAGCAGTTCCTTGTTTTTAAGAAGTCCTATTGTAATTCTACCCTGGTCTTATATTTTAATAGTTTTTCATTATAAGTATTTACTGTGTCAAACTTTTCAAAACTATCTTTTAGTAGTAATGGGATGACAACTTCTCTTAGTTTTTACTTTTGTGAAAGTGAATAGTGGAGCTGTACATACGTAATCATTCTCATCTTCCTTTTTTACCCCCTAAAAAATGGTTAGTCCCGATAGACTTCAGCCATACTCTTTTGCATTAGGTAACAAAGAACTTCCTCATGTTTTTGCACCTGTTTCAATTTTGGAGTTATCCTAAGTTGAGAAGCAATGGCAAGTCAATTCTTGAAAATTTTGTTGCTTTAGACAGAGGCTAACAAATGACCCTTGTTCATAAAGAGACCAAAATAAAGTGGGTTTGGGGACAGGAATTCTGCTCTTGGATTTCCTGGGGACAAAGTCCACCTGTAACACCTGCCTCCATCACTTCCCTCAGTTCGAGTTAGCCAAAGGAGTGAACCTTGGGTCTGATTTTTATGGTCATTTCCAGGGAGGCTAACGCGCCAAGTCACGCTCAAAAGAAGCAGAGTGGGAGGATAGCTCCCCTCTCGCCGCCCACGTTTCTCAGCGCTGTCGGCCAAAGCCTGGTTTTGAAAATGCGCGCCCCGCCCAGGCCTCAGGGGGTCCCGCGCCTTCTCGGTGGTGTACTCTCCGGCCGGCAGGCGGCGCTGTGAGCCAGTAGGAGGTGTCAGCCAGGAGATCTGTCACAGGCGCCTGCGCCGCCGCGGGGCTGCTGCTGGTTGGTCCGCACGTGGAACCTCTCCTGGTCCTGTTGACCCGGGCCCCTCGGAATCTCCAGCTTGGTCCGGTCCGGGACTGGACGCCCGCCATGGCGGCTACTGCGGCAGAAACGCGCATGTTTCTGGAGGTGCGGAGACAGCTGCAGAGCGCGCTGCTGATCCTGGGGTAAGAACTGGGATTCTAGGCGCAGTACCCGGCTCGCTTTACTGCTGCCCGGGGATCGGGGGCTGGTGAGTCTCTCTCTGTCTCTCTCTGAACGAGGGATTTTGAGTTTCTTCTTGCCAGTTGCGTAGAGCCTCTCGATCACTCAAAGTGAAGCTTTCCCCTGTAGTCGCCTCCGCCACTCCCACCCCTACAGACAGTCTGGTATCTTTGGGTAGCTTTTTAGAAATTCAGGGTCTCAGCTCCACACCAGACTTAGGGAATCAGAACTTATATTTTAACAAGATTCCCAGGAGTCAGTCAAATGCACATTAAAATTTGAGGAACAGTGATGTAAAGCACTGTTGGCAGTGCCCGGCGTTTCCAACAAAACAATGCAAAAAATGATTTGTTTGCCTCTCTTCAGGATCCTGCTTACTGGATCAGTTCCTATGTGTGAGGTTCTTGTGTTGTAGATAACCTCGGGTCTTTCCCCCCAAAACTGCTCTTTGCAGAGAAACCACACAATCATTCAATAAACTGAGTTTAATGAACCTTGAAGAAAGGTTGCAGACTTCTTATTAGAGCTCGTTCATTTATTCATCTTCTGCTTTCCAGTGAGAACGGCGAGCTTGTTATTCGCTACACAAACAAATAACTTTTAGGGAAAATGTTCTCTATTTTGTTTGACAGCAGTTTTAATGATTTGTGGTCCCCTTGTCTATTCCTTTGTGATCGCTGTTTCAAACAGAGTAAGTTAAATGTTAAAATCCTGAGATTGTTATTACACAGTGCCACAGGTAGATTGATGCTTAATTTTTTCCTCTTTTCCCTAAATCTGCCAGATATCTGGTGTGGCCGTTTGGAATATGGCATGAGAACTGAGTTCAAACGCTAGCTTCCTCACAAAATTAGAATAATTTAATCTGAATTTCTTCAATCTTGAAATAGGAATAACACTTAGTACTCTGAATGTATTTATTTTTCTCTTTCAAAAATTATGAATTTGGGCAAATATCTCCAATTCTGGTGCACCTTGTAGAGTAATTAGGAACCCAAACTCTACCGAAATAAAACAAAAACCACACACACACAACAAACCCTCCCTTCCTCTCATCCAGGGGCCTTTCACAGTTCCCTTGGACTACTCCCCCTTGTTTAAGCAAGTTACACAGGTGGCTCACACCTGTAATCCCAGCACATTGGGAGGCCGACTTGGGCAGATCACGAGGTCAAGAGATCGAGAGTATCCTGGCCAACATGGTGAAATCCTGTCTCTACTAAAAATAAAAAATTAGCTAGGTGTGGTGGCACGTGCCTGTAGTCCCAGCTACTGGGGAGGCTGATGCAGGAGAATCGCTTGAACCCGGGAGGCGGAGGTTGCAGTGAGCCGATGTTGCGGCACTGCACTCCAGCCTGGCAACAGAATGAAACTCCGTCTCAAAAAAAAAAAAAAAAAAGGAAAAAGAAAAAAAGAAACCTAACTTTGCTGGACTTAGTTTTGCCATTTCTTGAACTACTTATAAATGGATTCATACAGTATATACCTTTTTGTTTCTGGCTGCATTCCTTCCATAATATTTTTGAGATTCATTTTCCATCTATGTGGCTGCATATATCAGTAGTCCATTCCTTTTTCTTGCTAAGTTTTCCATTGTATGAATATACCACAGTTCATTTATCTGTTCTCCTATTGCTGGAGGTTTTTCTTGTTTCCGGAGTTTGCTTATTATGAATACAGCTGTCATAACACTGTCATATAAATCTTTTTCTGGACATACATTTTTACTTCCTCTTAGGTAAGTACCAAACAGTGCAATTTCTAGGTCATAGGATAGATGTGTGTGTTACTTTGTGAGAAATTACCAAACAGTTCTCCAGAGTGACTGTACCAGTTTATACATTCAACCAGAAAAAAAAAATGAGAGTTTCAACTGCTTCACATTCTCACCTACATTTAGTATTGTCAGTCCTTTTAGTTTGAACCATTCTAGTGTGTGTAAAATAGTATCTTGTGGTTTTAATTTTCGTTTTACTGATGACTAATAATGTTGAGTGCCTTTTCACTTGCTTTTTAGCAATTCATATATGTTCTTTTTAAAAGTATCGTCTGATTTTTTTGCTGTTAATCAGATTATTTTGTTTAATTAAGCTCTTTATACAGTCTCAAAACAGGAGCTTTCTCATATAAATGCCTTGTGAATATATGACTGTTCTTATCTGTGACTTACCTTTTCATTTTCTTTTTTTTTTTTTGAGACAGGATCTCGCTCTACTGCCCAGGATGCAGTGCAATGGTGTGATCATGGCTCACTGCAGCCTCAACCTCCTGGGCTCAAGCAATCCTCCCACCTCAGCCTCTTGAGTAGCTGCTATACAAGTGCACGCCACCATGCCCAGCTAATTTTTGTATCTTTTTATAGAGATAGGGTTTCACTATATTGCCCAGGCTGGTCGTGAACTCTGGACTCAAGCGATCCGCCCACTTTGGATTCCCAAAGTGCTGTGATTACAGGTGTGAGCCACCATGCCCTGCTTCATTTTTTTTATAGTGTCCTTTGATAAACAGAAATTTTAATGAAGTCCACTCTGTCATTTTTTTTTTTCCACTTAAGGGTTAGTTTTTTCGGTGTCTTAAATCTTTGCCTACCTTAAGGCTGTGAAGATGTTTTGGCAGGTTTATTTTCTAGGAGTTACATCGTTTTAGCTTTTACATTTTGATCTGTGATCATGTTGAATTCATTTTTGTGTTTGCAATGAGGTAGGGATCAAAGTTCATTTTTTTGGTATAAGGATATTCAGTTATTCTATCACCATCAGTTGAAAAGGCCATCATTTCTCCCATTAAAATAACTCAGTATCTTCATGAGAAATCAGTTGACTTATACTGTTTGCATAGTGTGTCTTTTCTACCCTTTTAACCTTTCTTATGTCTCTCTGTATAAAGCAAAAAACTGTAAACATACTGTATTTCTCTAAAAATAGCATAAAACTATATGCTATTTTAAAAAATATATAGTTAGGTGATTTTAAATCCGTTCCGATGATCTGTGCGTTTTAATTAAAATGTTTAGTCTCTTTTATATTAATGTAAATATTGGTGTTCTTGTTCCTAATTACTATGGTTTGGATGTGTTTTGTCCCTATGTTTTGTCACGTTGATCCCCAATGTGGCAGTGTTGAGACATGGGGCCTAGTGGGAGGTGCATGGTTCCTGAGGGCAGATCCTTCTTGAACAGATTAATGCCCTCCCATGGAGATGGGTGGGTGAGTTCTCTCTCAGGAATGGATTAATTCCTGCCATAGTGGGTTCAAAAGGGTCTGGTTTCCTCAGTTTCCATTCACAGATGTAAAGATCTACTTATGTTAAGCCATCTTAGCATTTTGTGATAAACTTTGGCCATTCATTTATTCAATCCACAGATGTTTAATGTGTTCTTACTCTAGTGCCAAAAATTCAAATTCTAAGTGCTGAGAATATAGCCATGAACAGTAACAACAACAAAGACAAAAACACCTGCCTTTGTTGAGCTTACAGTCTAATGGTGGCAGTAGGGAAGAGTTGGCAGAGAATATACAAAATAAATATATATTTAATAGAAGTGGAGAAAAAATTAAACAAAAAAGGGATAGGGAGAAAAAAGTTACAATGTTTTATTTCAAACGAGAAAGTAACATTTGAGTATTAAACTGTAAGCGGTGAGGTGTAGAACTGACATACCTGGTGGGAGACAGTTTCCCTTTGAGAGAAAGTGAGTATGAAAGGGTGCCTAGTTCAGAGAGATGCGGATGAGGTGGGAGAACACATAATAAAAATCTTATGGCATTGTGCTGGTACATGTTTAATAACCTACTCTCCATGAAAATAAACAAAAGACAAACTGAAGTCTTGATCTGAAGCATTTGTTGATTTCTTTGGTATGAATACTTTCACCATGTATGACCTTCAGCCTACCAACTTGGTGAGGTGAGTTGACCTGCTTTGCAGAACTCCAAGGATTTTAACAACAGGTTCTCCAAAGCTTGTAGCAGCAGGGCCTACTATACCGCTGTGACTTAGGAACCATCGAAAGGACTTTAGCTTGTAGTTAGAGTGAGAGATGAAGTCATTGGATAGTTTTAAGCAGGTGTGATACCTGACAGAATACAAGTCAATGGTGAAGAAAGCCTCGAGTATGAAAGTATTGTATGAATTATGTCAATCAAACTTAGTCTTAAAGTAGGACATTCTCCTAAAGAACCATCATCCAACCCTCACAATTGGGAAATATGTTGCTACCATCTTACATCATTCATGTTTTGCTGGTTGCCTACATAATATCCCTAAAAACAGAAGAATCCAGTTCAGAATAATGCATTGCATTTCACTGTCGTGCTTCCTCTGTCTGTTTAAATCTAGAAGAGTTCCTCATTTTCCATTGACTTTCATGGTCCTGACACTTTGCAAGATGATAGTACAATCATTTTGTAGAATATCCTTCCATTTGGATTTGTCTTATGTTTCTTCAAGACAAGATTCAGATTTTGCATCTTTGGCAGGAATATAACAAGTGACGCTTCCTGTTAGGTGGCACATGATTTTGCTTTGTTCCATCAAATTGGTTATGTTAACTTTGAGCACTTAAGTAAGAGTGTGTGCCAGGCTTCTCTACCTTAAAGTTACTCTTTTTCTCTTCATAATCAATAATTGAAGGGTATTCTGAAATTATGTAAATACCGTGTTCCTCATTAGAGTTTCATTTTATTCAATTATGTGTATCGGTAAGGACACATGATTCTTACTGTGGGTTACTCAGTGGGTTTTATTTTTTATTTTATTCAATGGGCTACTCTTTTGCTCATATTATACCAGACATGGCCAAGGAAGTCCTTTCTGAATGGTTTCTGCATCTTTTTTGATATGTCCCTGTCATTCTTTGATTTCTTCATGTTCTAGCAACATGTTCCAGGCTTATTTCATTCTTTCCCTGTTACAGTGCTGGATGTAGTCATTTTACCAAGGAACTTTGTTTTTGGTTTGTTCATTTCATTTTTTAAAGCAGAAAATGGCCTTTACAAACCAAGATCTGGGCACGAGGTGTACTCATCACTATTGAGTGTTGCTTCTCCCAGAACTAGGGTATGTGTGTATAACTTATATATGATGTTTATGTATGGTTGTGCCTACATACATATGTACATACATGCATTTACAGCTATCTATATTACCGTATCTATTTGTAAACATTGAAAACCATGACTTCACACAGGTATTTCTACAGGTATTCTGCCCCACCACCATAAGGTCCATTCTAGTTTCCTCCCTTTCTCTTTTTGTAACTCCATTCTCCCACAGTAAGAATCATGGCCCTCATTGTCCTAGTGGCATTTGTTTATTTGGTCAGTTCCCTCTATGTAATTAATAGTCCGCTGGCATCCTTTGCCACCTCCCCCTGCTCATTGTTGATGCTCTCCTCACCTGCTTGGACCCTGTTATGGACTGAATGTTTGTGTCCCCTCAAAATGTACATATTGAAGCCCTAACCCCCAAAATGATGGTGTTAGGAGATGGGGCTTTGGGAGGTAGTTAGATTTAGATGAGGTCTTGAGGGTGGGGCCCCCCGATGAGATTAGTGTCCTTATATGGAGAGGAAGAGGCACCGAACTTCCTTTGTCTGCCATGTCTGTTATTTAAGCCACCCATCTATGGTATTTTGTTATAGCAGCTGAGCTAAGACAGGCTCTGAAACCCCATCCTGAGCTGGCCTCACCTCCTGTTCAGATTTCCTCCTCACCTGTCTTGGGATCTGACACCCCTGCTGAGTGGTCCTCCTGGTGGATGCCCTCCACAGCCTGCTTGGTTTCTCATATCCATGCTGGGCCACTGTGTCACCATCCTTGCACTGATGCCTCCCTTGCTTGGCCCTATAAAATGACTAAAGTTTTTGGGACTGGGAAGAAATGTGATAAACCAGAGATAGGGTGGCAATGGATACTTAGGAACCCAGTGGTAACCCTTGCGGCACTTGGAAGTGTCAACTCTACACAGTCTAGTTTGAAAGTCATTGAGGCAGCAAACGGACATTGTGTTATTTTTAGAGCAGTGGTCAGAGAACTATGGCCCATTGGCCAAATCCTACCTGCAGCCTGTTTTGGTGCAGCCTGTGAGCTAAGATTTGGATTTTTCTTCTTTATCTTTTTTACTTTTAGACAGGTTCTTGATCTGTTGCCCAGGCTGTCATGCAGTGGCATGATCATGGCTCACTGCAGTCTCCTGGGCTCGGGTGATCCTCCCCATCTCAGCCTCCTGAGTGGCTAGGACTGCAGGTGTGTGCCACTATACCCAGCTAATTTTTAAATTTTTTTTGTAGAGCCAGAGTCTTGCTATGTTGCCCAGGCTGGTCTCAAACTTACGGCTCAAACCATCCTCCCACCTTGGCCTCCCAAAGTGCTAGGATTAGAGGAGTGAGCCACCTCAACCTGCTGATTTTGCATTTTTTAAGGGTTATTTTTTAAAAAATAAAAATTAGAATATGTATTCTACTTTGAGACCATACATGGCTCATAAAGCCTAAAATATTTACTATCTGGTCTTTCACAGAAAAAAAGTTGCTGACGCTTGTTTTAGACGATCATTATTGCTTAAACACCATTTCTTGAAATTGGACTTTTGACTCGGGTTTGAAGCTGTTGTCCCTTCAAAAAACTCAGGTGCTTAATATTCTGTATTGCTAATTAAGTGCAGATCCATATGCTTTGAAAAGGAACTAGCCAGAAAGTAGTTGTAAGATTTTCTAAGGCAGATTTCTGAGGCCTCACCAAGATTCACACCTGAACACATCATCTGCCCTGTGTACTCAGATGACACTCAAGCAAATGACTTGCTCTCTGCACTTAGTTGACACCATGTGGATGGCCTGCTGTCTGCACTTAATAAGGAGCCATGGTACTTTGTACCTCTGTTGCAATGCTAAGCCTATTGCAGTTTCAGAGGAGAGTCATTTCCATACATGCCTTTGTCCCCTGTATACATTTGACATCTGGGGGCTTTTGATAGGGACTGTGTTTTACTCTTTATTGCCTATACTGAGTAATTTTTGTTTACTGTGAATTGTATTAGTAAGTCCTCTCACACCTGATATTCATACATCACTATATTATTTTCTTCATTAATTCCTTTTCTTAAAATTGACAAATTTTTCTCTTGTATCTTTGTTTCACCGAATCTTGGTCTCTTTATTAAAATCTTGTATATGAAATAACAGTACTTTGCTCTGATTTACTATAAAACGTTATTTTAGTGCTCTTCTCAGAAGGAAGAACCAAAAGTCTGTCCCAGAACTTGCATATTACGGTGACAATGAAGGGCACTCTCTGACCAGATCTAAATCTAGTGTAGGTTGCTTTCCTTTATGATCTGCTTGCTGCTGTTTTTCTGGGGCAGTGACTTTAGAGCCTCTATTGAAGAGGAACAAAGAGATCCTTGGCCATATTTGTTTCTTTCATCATGTGGTTTTCATTATGAGAAATAATTTGTTTGGGTTTTGTTTTTAATTACCAGAGAACCGAAAGAAGGATGTATGCCCATGGATATTTCCATAATGCCATCTTCACTCCAGATGAAAACCCCTGAAGGCTGCACAGAAATCCAGCTTCCAGCAGAGGTCAGGCTTGTACCTTCCTCTTGCCGTGGGCTACAGTTTGTTACTGGAGATGGACTGCACCTGCGGCTGCAGGCGCAAGCAGAATTAGGCACAAGTGAGTAATATTAGCACTTCTGCTTCTGTATTTACCTTTTAGTTATGAACCAAGGTGATTTTTCCTTTGATAACTTGAACTTTTCCCAGGTGAAGGGGTTGAGAAGCTGTAGGGTCTTTGTCAGCCTTGCCAGTTATTGGCTATATGCAATTGAACATGTTACTTAACCTTTATGAGGCTTCCTCCCTCCCTCCCTTCTTTCTTTTCCACCCACAGCAAAATTGAGCAGAAGGTGTAGAGATTTCCCATTTACCCACTGCCTTGTTTCTTTAATTGTAACATTTTCTGGCTCACAGATGGGAAGGTTAAATCAGATGGCAAGTGTATAAGACCTGACTGATTTTAAAGCATTACATGGAAACTTATTCAGTCAGCAAATATTTTGTTTGTGCTATGTGCTAGGCATCAATCTAGGTGCTGGGGATACAGAATTGAACAAGGTAGGGGAGGTGTCTGCTCTCATGGAGCTTACATTCTAATTGGTAGGAGCAGATAAGGAGCAAACAATTTAAATATTAAGAAAAGTGTTATGATAATATAAAACAGAATAATGGGATAGGGAGTGACTAGGGTTGGCTAAAGGATGATCAGTGAAGGCCACTGTGAGGAGGTGATGGTTGACCTAAGTCCTGAATAAGGAAATCCTATCCATGTGGTGACAGTTCCAAATAGAGAAAACAGTACACAAAGGATCGTGCAGTTGAGTTTGATACTTAATTTGATTTTGATTTTTACTATGCCTGTTATATTTACAACATTTTTGTAACTGGTATAATGATTCGGTAAGGCAGTAGAAAATTTGCTTTTTCTAAGACCTCGGGGTTATTTATTGAATAAAATTATTGGCTCATTACATCTATTACAATAGATGTACTATATGCTTTGGGGGATTAAAATTATGTTAAAGGGGGAAACAGGCTGTAAAAGACTTATGTTTATTATCAGAGAAAGATTGTAATTCTTTCAGCTGCACAGTGACACTTCACTGCTGCCTCATCTGTAATAAACCTTTTATCTGAGCAGTGTGGATCCTGGAGATGGGGTCAGCAGGAGTGTTTGGAAGAGCCATTTAGAAGATGTTGAGTATTCCCCTGAGTCTCTATTGTGGGCTTTTGTGAGCAAAGAGAAGATAGAGAGGGTTTCATTTCTTTTTTGCTGGAGAGCAATGTGTGCTCAAGTCCTGGGTTAGTGAATAACTGGTTTGAGTTGGACAGGGTTGGTTTTAGGAACAAGGGGTAGGGAAAAGAGATGGATGTCATGGCATTTAAATATTATAGGATGAATACTAGGAATGACTGTTGGAATAACCACCAAGCTGGGAAGTAGACTCCCTGAGTGCACCGAATAATGGGCAGAGAAAGTCTTGTTTCAGGGAGGAGGCCATGGGAGGCTGGATGTTGTGTTGTCATCACCTTCTCCTTCACAACAGTTACCTCTTTTACAAGAGTAACCACAGCAGGAATTTTGTGTTGGATCCCGAGATTTGGGAAAGGCAAGCATGAAAGCCATAGTGGAGTGTTTTCTGGGGCTGTGATGTTAGAGATGGAGGAATAGAGACCACCAGGGACATAGTATTGGGTTTTTGCCCATCCATATTCTGTATTCTGTAACTGAATATACAAATATCAAAACCGGAATTGTTTTTAAAAATTTAAATCCAGAAACATTGTTTAAACTATAGGACAAAATAAATTGATTGCTATGTGCTGATTGGCATATTTTTTGTGTTCATTGGTCTCCTATTTCTTTACACTTTTAATATATTTTACTCAAATGTCTGAAAAGGAAAACTACCAAAGGCCTGTTCCGTAGTGCGTGAAAGAGTATGCAAAACAGATTCCTCAGCACTTAATTGCCTGAGTGCTTTCCATATAATAGATGGTGTATAAATATTTACGGAATGAATAAATATGAATAGTTGTGTACTGGTGTGAACTTGAATCAAACTGTTTTGTAGGAAGTGACTTGAAAGTTTTAGCATTCAGTTTGTGTTTCAGCGTTTTTAAAAAGATGACTTTTCAATGCTAAGAACACCCTTTTAAGGACAACTATAGCAAACATCATACTGGTATACTGCTATTTTGAGTGTCAAACTGTCACCCTCAATGTGGAACTAGCTACAGTAGGATCTATTACAGCACGCGCATTAGATTGATCCCTGGCAGCAACACTCTGCCAGGATTCCTCTATATCAGAAGCTCTGAGTTTTAAACCCGACCCAGTGCATCATGCTAGGTGACCAGCAGAGGGTAGTGTTTCACTGAAAATTTGTTTGTGGGTCTGGAAAGAATATTTTGGATTCCTAGGTCTCCTTTTAATCTACTCAAAGTTAAAGAATAATACTGTTAATTTCACCTTAGTGCTATAGGGATTTCTGACCACCCCTTAAAAACTGTTAAGATTTTTAATTGCCAAGGCATAAACCTTCTAGCATCAGTTTTTTTAATCTTATATACAGAAAAACACAAACCAGATCCACATTGCTTGATTCTGATGGATATGAGCTCATTCGTTTAATTAGATTTTTACAGACATATTTTAGTTGTTTCTTTTAAATGAAAGTTTCCTTATTTCATAAAAGAAATAATGGAAACTAAGGGAACATGCTGCCTTATGCTGCTCTTACCATAGTGTGAGAAATACACATTTTTCCCCACAGCTTTCAATGTTTTACCATAGCTTTCGTTAGACATTGACTTTTGCTCTGGAATAACTGGACTCTTTTTGGAGCCATTCCATTCCCAGGGAGGTGTCCAATAAACATTAGTTTGAGATCTTTGTTCATTTGGTAATATGCTAGATTGGACATAAACCTTGTTTAAATAAAATTAAACTCAAATTTGGCTGGACATGGTGACTCACGCCTGTAATCCCAGCACTTTGGGAGGCCGAGGCAGGTGGATTACGAGGTCAGGAATTCAAGACCAAACTGGCCAAGATGGTGAAACCCCATCTCTACTAAAAATACAAAAATTAGCCGGGCGTGGTGTCGGGCACCTGTAATCCCAACTACTCAGGAGGCTGAGGCAGAGAATTGCTTGAACCCAGGAGGCGGAGACTGCAGTGAGCCAAGAGCGTGCCACTGCACTCCAGCCTGGGTGACAGAGCAAGACTCTGCCTCAACAACAACAACAAAAAATGAAACTCAAATTTAAGAGCTCTATTTGTTCACACCAATGAAACACTATTGTGAGACATAGCAGAGGAAAGCTGAGAATGTTGGAGAGCTATGTAGTTAGCTTGATGAGAGGGAAATAGTTCTTTTTCACTCATCCTTAATGTTGGTATTTATAGAATGAGAGAACTAACAAATGCTACATGCGTAATCTAGGGGAGCACCTAGCTCTGGAACACTTAGCAAAATCTGTTGTTTTCAAAAACACTTCATAATATTTGCTTCTGCTTGAGTCATCAGATAGTATTAATTAAATGTATACTTCTGGGTGGATCATAAACTGTTTATGGATGGTAATTTATTGTGGCTATTGAACTGTTTAAGTATGATAATATATTTGTTTCAATCTCTAAGATTAGCTATTTCATTGACTTCCTTTAGAACTGATTTCAATGTTTAATCAAAGCTCGCAAGCCCGAGAATGTTGCACATTTTATTGCCAATCCTGTGGTGAAGTCATAATAAAAGACAGGTAAGGAATATATTTAACACTGATTAATTCCATGCCTGGCAATGGTTATCTCTTTTTCTATCAGAATTTTTCAAGAAATTGCCAATGGGGTAGTATATGGCCTTAAAGTGAGAGCCAGCTCAATGTCACTTGGAACAAAATCAGCCACAAAACTTGCTAGCAATCAGAGTGATTAGCTCTTAGGGACATAAAGGGGAGCACTAGCATGCTGGCTTTGAGAGACGAGAGCTTATCTCGGCTGAAAACCTGTGCCGATCACTGAAGCACCTCCCTCCTGAAAAGAAACATGGGACCTGTCACATGTTTCATCCAACACGATGCTGAGTGACATTTTCCACATTTCAGTAATTTTTTCCACATAACAGAAGCTTTTGCACAAAAATTTTTTATTTGAACTATTTTTATCAGTGCCTTTCTAAAATCCATTTCCTATTTCTCCTGCTTATTAAAACAGAGCATACAGAGCACAAATTAACCTTTTCTCAATGATTAGGTTAATTTTATTATTTATTCTTGCCATGTGCTGCGATTGCCCTGTTGAGATGGGAAGGACTCTTTGCTGGTTTTTGTTGTTGTTGTTGTTGTTGTTGTTTTTGGCGGTTTTTTTTTGCAGTCCCAAAGGCTTTTTAATTTCTTTTTTTTTTCTTTTTTTGTCTTCTTTCTTCCTCATGTCAGCCTTCTTGTTTCTTGGGCACAAACCTTTCCCCCTAAATGACTCTTCAGCCACGAGTCATTCATAGGCTGGGGAGACAGATTAAATCCTAATTATTGTTAATAATATTTAAAGAATTTAGAGTTCTTTATTAGATGGGTTTCCTGAGCCAGGTTCCTAAGACTTAGAAGTAAGTGGATCCTTCCCATCTGAAACCTGCTTCTCTTCCAGTGTTCCTTATCTCAGTAATGCTGGACTTCTGCCTGTGTCCTCAAGGTAGAAACCTGGTGTAGACAGAAGTTCCTCCCTCTGGAGGCAGAGGAGTCCAAGCTTTCAGATTCCCCGAACTATACTGGAAGATGAAGAACTGTCTTGGGCTACGCATAAAATACACTAACAATAGCTGATGAGCTTTAAAAAAATTGCCAAAAAAAATCTCATGTCTTAAGAAAGTTTACGTATTTGTGTTGGGCCACATTCAAAACCTTTGGGCCATATGCTGTAACGTGGATCAGCTTGCTCTAAGGGGCTCCCCCCATAAATGGTCAGTTGCTAAGTTCTTTTGTTACTTTTTTCATAGCATGTCTAACATAAGTCCACTTTCCTCCACCCCAGTGCCTCTACCTTAGTTGAGGCCACTGTCTTCTCACCTAATTACACTTGTTGCACCAGCTCCTCATCCACTGAGCCTCCCTGTAGTTTTGTCCTCTCGTCTGACCTATTTTAGCACACCTAAGTAATTGTTCTCAAATGCATCAGGCTCTACTGGTCAGACCCCTCCATGACCCCCCATTTCTCCAGTATAAATTCCAGAAACATGCTACATTAGGACCTTTATGAGTTTACCTCTATTTACCTCTCCACCCTCACATTTTATATCTCTCCCAACCTATTCCTCCTCCCCCAAAAAACATGCCATTATTGACTGGCGTTCTGTACGCAGCTCTGGTGATCAATGTGCAGCCCTATAGGCTTTTCATGATTTTTTTCACCCTGGGGCCTTATGAAAGTGACTTCCTTTCCTGGAGGAATGCACCCCACACCCTCTCTCCCCCTGGTTGGCTCCTACCTGAACTTCAGAATTCAGCTGACAGGACAGGTACCGTTATGAGCCTTCTGTCAACCCTGGGTTGGTTTAGGTGCTCCTCTAAGGTTTATTTGCCTGTCTTCACAACTAAACTGTAGGCTTTCAGAGTGCAGATAATCTTCTTGTCCCCTGTATCCTTTATCCCTACTCTTTTGAGAGTGCAGTACAGTGTAGACCCTTCTGAGTCTGTCTAGTAGTACAGACTCAGAAGCCGGAGTAACTAGGTTTGCACCTGACATTTACTAGCTGTGTGACTCTGGGCAAGTTACTTAAGCAGTCTGTGCCTCAATTGTTTTATTGCAGAAATGTGGCTAACAGTAGGACCTATCTCATAGGGTTGCTAGGAGAATCGAGTGAGTTTAAGTGTTTATGACAGTGCCTGGCACGTGGCAACGTGGCAAGCATTCCATATGTATTAGCTACTGCGATAATTACTGTTCTTATCATCATCATCATCATCCCCATCCGCAGCATCAGGCACTGTCCCTCGTAAATAGTGTGCTCTCTATCAATTTTTGCTGGGTTGAATTGAATAAACGTTGACATGTTTGTTTTGGCCTTCTACCAACCTCTCTTGCTTGCTTCCTGATTTCTGGCAGTGTCCCAGGTAGATGAGATGGCACAGAGTTAGTCTGGCATAAGTGAGAGGTTACAAATGGAAGATCCTCAGAGTGACTGTCTTGAGTAAGAAATGAGGTGACTTTAAATTTGCAGAGGAGGGAACCTCATCTTTGCTTGGATTACCTAAGTGTTGAAGTTACTGCATGTACTTGGTGACAGGCCCACTTTATCCTGAAAGGTTCAGGGGATCTCAGTTTACACTGTAGTTGAACCAAGAGTGTTTTCCTTCTCTCAGTCTATTTTAGGCTTTGGTTGAATTCTCAGATGAAGTTTCTGAAACATTCATTCCTAGACAACAATGGGGATTCCTAGAAGTTACAGTTGGAACATGTTAAATCAGTGTAACAGTATTTCTGGGTGCTGCTTGCAGTAAAGGATATGCTGGCTCATTATTGGCGGTTATTTGTGTTACATTGGAACGGATGATAATATGAAAAATCTTGTATCTGTTGCCCCCATTTTTTCTGTTCAGGAACGGTATCTTCTGTGTCAGTCCCTTTTACAGTGATGGAACTGAGAACTAAAAGGGCAGCACTCACTCTCCCTAACCCTGACCATCGTCTGGCCCTGAAGGCAGGAGCAGGAGAATGGGACCTGGGTTTGAAATCCAGCTTCATGACTTAGTAGCTGGGAAATTGTGTTTGTACTACCTCAGGTTCTTCTAATACAGCCTTCTAATAAGGCCTATTTTCCAAACTTGTCAAGAGAATTAAAGGATATAACATATGTAATAGTTAATGCTCAACAAGGTCTTTTAAATTGGTTTTATAGATTTCTACACTCTTTTCCAAATTGTTCTTATTAGCAAACTAGCAAATGATCTAGTTTACTGTTTCAAACCTTTTTGTTTCAAGACTGTGATTCGCATACTCTGCATGTGCCAAGGAAATGAATTCCCTTTCTCTTTTTCTCGCTGAGAAACAGTGGACTTGACTTAGCTTTTGCCTCATTTAATCAAGTCTTACCCAAAAACCTTTTCATGTCACACCTGTGTGCCTGGCATATGCATGCCTCTTCAGTAATGCAGAGAAATCCTTAGTAAATGACTCAAGGCTTTGCTTACCTTTAACTCTTAGGTAGCTTGCCCTTTGACTGACTTGTATGGATAAAGATGCTTCCTTAAGTATCTGCACATACATTTCATGTTGACCATTAATGTCAAACCCAGTGTTGTTCTTATTTCTACCTCAGTTATCTGTTTTATGTGAGTGGTAAGGACAACTTTGTGCTCGTTAAATAGAAAACAAGACCAAAGGTTTTCAAAAGAGCATGTGTGTGCCAAAAATCAACTAATTGTAAACATATCTCCCAGGAAGGTACCTTGGAATATGTTGATTTATCTGTATTGGGAGCACCTCTATAGGAGCAGTGGAACAGAGTTAAGATCTGCTTACTGGCTAGTCTTATTATCTGGGAACATGTTACATTAATTTCCTGGGCTCCAGTTTCCTCACCTGTAAAATGAGGACGTTGGATTAGATAAACCTGTTAGAGTGCTATGAAACATGAAAATTCCCTGATCAATGAACCTCATTTGTATTTGCGGTTTCATGTACTTTGTGATTCATGATTATTTCGTAGTGTGGGACTAATGCTTATTCTTTTTTTTTTTTTAAATAAAAAAGGTTCTTGTTAATTATAGAAATAAGATGTAGAGGACAGTTTAAACAGTAAGACTCATTAATGGCTTTTAAATACTTACTAGCACCAGGGCACGTGATACCTGCTAATTACAGCAGGGCTAATTTTAAGGTCACTTGTTCTTAGCTATTTGTTGTGGTTATTCGAAACCAAATAATGCCTAATTTCTTTATAATTAAATTCTCCAATTTACATTTTACCAGATTAACAGTTTTTCTGTAAAATGTATGTGAATGTATGTAATTTTTGATTATGCTCTTGTTAAGATTAACGGGCCCTAATATCCAGCAACAATAATGAAATTTATTTTGTTGTGAATAGTCTAACAAACAGCCAAATAGTCCTTGTGTTTGGAATTTATATATTCTAGAAATAAATTCATCTCATACATGAATGAAATCAGTTGGCCAAACTTTCAAACTCAAGCCTTTTGATTTTCAGATGATTTGAAACAGAGGGGCTCTCCTGAGGTCTCTGGATGTTTCGCCCTGTTCTCCCTGTGCTGGCAGGGTAGTGCTAGGTGTCAGCCTAGATCTCATGAGGGCACTGACACCCTGGAGGGAAACCAGCAAGATGGGATCTTTGGAAACATGAGATGTCAGGATATCCAACCACTTGATTGAGGCACTTGGCAGACCAGCTACAATTGTAACCTGAAAATAACTACTCCCAAGAATATAGTCACATTTCTACAAAGAGGTTAAAAAAGAGTACAGTCACCAACTGCACTATTGGTAACACTGTACAAACTTTTGGAATAAAATTATACTTTTATGGCTCTAATCATACTATGTACGTAGTAGTATTAAAGTGCTAAGCTAGTTTTATAGGATTTGTGGCCTGCCAGTCGGAGAATGTCACCTGAATTTATCTAATTCCAGCAGCCTTATTTTGAGCTTTAGATAGTTGATGTTATTAATATTCTTAATGTCCGCTTGGTTATAATCCAATCTGTAAAAGCTGTTATTACCATTGTTATTATCTTATCACTGATTAATGGTTCATTTTAAAGCTAAGGAGCATAATTTTATTTTCTTTTGTATGTTTCTTTATTTTCACATTCTTCATTTTTCTTTACCTCTATTAAAGTTAAGGGGCGTACATCTTCTTCTGCATATGTTTAAGTATTAAACATCAATATCATTTGTATATTTTAAGTTTCCTAAAAGTCTGCACTCATGGTACATTAAAAATAACTAGGAAATTTTAATTTATTGTGAAGTTGTGTTGCTGTTCATTATAGAATCTTAAGCTGAGAGAAAATTCAGGAAATCATTTCACTGTTTTTTTGAGCTCCACTAGGATTCTACCTAAAAACTAACTTTGAAAAAGATGGTATCTATTTTATTTTGAAAGTTCTCTTGGGAAGTAGATCATATCAAAGTCTATTTTTCAGGGTTTTAGATAAATATGCTTTCAGTAAAGCAGTGATTAAAATCTTTTGTTCTGAAATGTTTTATGTTTTCTTCAAAACATCAAAAAAAATTTTCTGCTTTAAAAACTCTTTTATCTTTGCAATGACTTACAGATTAGGCACTTTCTTGCTTCTTGTGTCTTATGTAGATGGTTATAGTATATATTATAGCTTTTATTCACATGATAATGTAGTCACATTAAGTTTAAAATGTCATATTTTGTGTTAATGTGAGTTGTCTCCCAGATCTCTGTAAATCTTGGGGCAATTTTATTTCCCTGATCATGTAGGCGATTTTGCCATTGTTGTCTCTTGCACTGTATTGAGGGTTTGTTTATTGGCACTACATGCAATATGTCAGGAGACAAAAGATCTTAATGATGGAGAAAGTCCAGGAGCCTATTTAGGCCTAACTCCCTCCCACTCTAGACAGGCAATTTATTTGCCTTTTTCTTCTTCTGCTTCTTCTTGGTAAAATTCAAATCTGACCTGTTATTCCGCTTAAAATTCTGTAATGCTTCCTACGCACCTGAGGTACCAAGTCCCTACCCCTTAGCGTGGCCTAGAACACCCCACACAGTTTGCCACCATCCTACCTGCCCAAGTCTCCTCTATGGCTGTTCTGCATTGCCAGGGCAGGGAATATATTCTAAGGAAAAAGTTTGGTTTTGGAGGCAGGAAGACCTGAACTAAGAACCTGCCATTACTGGTCACCTCTGATTCTGTGAACTTATGCAGATTACTTAACATTTCTGAGCCTCACTTTCCTCCTCTGTATAGGAAAATGATATTTCTTGTCTCACAAAGTTGTTGTGAGCATTAAATGAAATAAGGTGTCTTTAGTGCCCACCAAGGGTCTTCTTAAGTTACCTAAATATGTGGACTCACAAGGCTACCACAGTCCACATTCTTTGCCGGCTTGCCAGCAGGGCAGCATCAAGAATTCCTCTCAGCAGGGGCGCTGCATATTTGCACAAGTGACAGCTCACATACATTTCTGGGGACTGTCATCTCCCAACACAGCGTAGTTCCAGGTACAAAGCATAAGCTCCACATCAGGGAGGAACGGGAGCTGCCCTGGCTCAGAAGAAGGCCTTTTGCCTTAAGCAGCCAGTATTTCTTGTAACAATTCTTGATATAGTTTGTAGGGTTCCCAAGAAGAGACTGCATTCAGGGAAGGCCAAAGTATCCTATCAGACATTTACAGCTCATTCATATTTCTTCCTGGTTCAGATGCAGTTTACCAACCAAGGATCATTTTTACCGTAAGCAGTGTTGCCTAGCAATATAGTCGATGCCTAAGATCTTACCTGGTTTCCAGGGTAACAGAGCTAGGTGGCTAAACCAAAGGTCAGATTCTCAAGCAGCAAGGGAAAAGGTTTGTTAACCCCTGAATTCCAGTGTGCAACAGATACAACCAGTGTGAAATGCTTCACACATTTTAGTTATCAAAATACACTAGTTCATTTCTTCAACAAATATTTAAGGGCTCATGCTATATGTTAGAAGCAATGTAAGACAACAGAAATACAGTGGCAAAGTAAATATATATGGCATCTACCTTCATATTGTTTCTTCCATGATGCCCTTAATTCCTTTCATTGCCTGGAGAACTACTATTTATCCTTCAAAGGCCAGCTCAGATATTACGTCTTCTCTGAAGTCTCTGTACAGTCTATTCCCATAGTGCTTTGTATATATTGCCCTGAATTCATAGATTGGTCTTGGGGATCCATGAATCTCCTAAATTAATATGCAGATTTTGTGTGCTTGTAGAAATGTATGTTTGAGGAAAGAGGCTAACACTTTTCTTAAATATTCAAAGGGATCTGTACTGCTCCCCCTGGCGCCACACACTCCCCCACCCACTGCAAGAGTTTAGAACCATTACTCTGTTACGAGCATTTATAACATGTGCTTTTGTTATTTGTTTATAGGTCCATATTTCTTACTAGAACATGAGTACCTTAAGAGAGATGACTGTATGTGTTCATATTTTGTGCCAGTAGAATGCCTTATTCATGGTAGACTTATAGGAAGTGTATGTTGAAAGAATCACTTCTCAGTACGCTTAACAGGCTCAGCACCTTGATGATACCAGTGGTGCAGTGTATACTAATTTCAAAGGAAAAATTCTTCCTTTTGTTAAACTAAAATCAGCCTTTCTTGTTTCTAGCTTTGTCCTCTGCAATTATAGATTGTGTACCCTCTTCTGAATTGTAATTGCCCTTTTATGTGACTCAGTTGATTGGGGAAATCAAAGGAAAATAGGGGGAATTGTTTAAAAAAAAAAGTAGCATTCACATCTTAAATATTTTTAACTTATAACATCTGAATGTACATTAATTTACTAGTGTTTGTGTTTTGTTAGGAGGAGGAACTTAGCAGATATCACCTTAACCAGGTTATCAAGATTAGCATCACTAAGTTGTGTTGATGTGATATACTCTCTGATATGATGTGATGAGAAGGGTACGTTTCACTTCTGTGAAATTCTTTCCCTAAATCCATACCACCAGCCTAATCTTGAGACGATATTAGACAAACTCAGATTGAAGAATATTCTGTAAAATACTTGATCTTTTCAAAAATCTCAAGTTTCTGAAAAATAAGGAAATATTGAGAAACTGTTACAGACCAGATGAGACTAGGGAGACATGATGACTAAATGCAAAGTATTATCATGAATTAGATCTTGGAACAGAAAAAAAGGATATTAGTGGAAAAACAGATGAAATTCAAAGTGTGTAGTTTTGACAAATCTACCATGGTATCATAACATAGTAACTTTAAGGCCAGCTGGGTGAAGTGTATATGGGAACTAATATATTGCCTTTGTAAGTTTTCTGTAAATCTGAAATTATTCCAAAATGAAAAGTTTATTAAAATATGGTAATAGAAATTATAGAAGAAAGTTGTTAGGTGATTTGACAGTTAAGACATGTAAACCAAAATAAAAGGCAGTAACACCAAAAAAATTTGTAACAGGTTAATAAACATAAGGCTAACAATCTTAATATATAACACATTTTTACAAATTAATAAGAGCATAGTAATACGGACCCTGGAAAATAGTCACTAATCACAATTCACAGAAGAAACACAGTGGTCTATAAGTGGAAAAACTAGATGAATCTCACCAGTAATTTAAGAGTTGCTAATTAAAGCAGCATTGAAAATACTTTCACCTATTACTAATGCAGAAATGAAAAAATGATAGTATTCATTTATGAAAAGGGTGAGTGAAAGAATTATAGATTGGCACAGCCTTTCTGGAAAGAAATTCACCAAATAGATGTTGGGTTTTAAAATATGCATACAATTTGTGCTAATCATCTCACACTTATATAAGATTCTTTCCAAGGAAAATAGATATGTTCAAAAATATTCTAACAGGAACATTCATCACAGAGTTATTGATAATGAAAAACTCAAAATCTAAATATCTAACGGTTGAGGGAATGATCTCAAAAGTTTTGATTATGGAATAGAATATTGTGAACTAATTAGGATTCATCTAAATAAAACAACAAAAGCAAGATATAGTATGTTTATTCACCATTCTCAAACTTTGTGATATGTACAGAGACATCTTTTGAACGGATGGCAAAGAAATACACTGTCATGTTTAGTTACTTATATCTGGGTAGTGAGATAAAAGGATGATTTTTCCTTGTTTATACCTCCTTGCATTTTCAAAATTAGTTATAGTGAGTATATATTACTTTTATAATTGAGGAAAAATTAGCATTGCAAGCCTTGTGGTTAATGAGTTTCTTTCATCTTTTATGCTCATTTAATTAAGAGAATGTTAGTTCCATTTTGTTCTGTTAAAAATGATTTTTCCTCTTTCCACTAGGAAGCTCCTCAGGGTGCTCCCACTGCCGAGTGAGAACTGGGAAGCTCTAGTTGGAGAATGGTGTTGTCATCCTGACCCCTTTGCTAATAAACCACTTCATCCGCAAGAGAATGACTGTTTTATTGGAGACTCTTTCTTCTTGGTGAATTTAAGAACCAGTTTGTGGCAGCCAAGACCTGAACTATCCCCAGTGGAGATGTGCTGTGTTTCTTCTGACAACCATTGTAAATTGGTAAAATATCATTTCAAACTAAATGCTAATTTAGAGGTTGTCTTAGATACTGGTTTCTTCAATCTTTTCCTAATTAAGGCCTTGTTACATGGACTGCTGTAAAGGCCAAAATTCATTATTTTCAACTGTCATCACTATCTCTGCTTTATCAAAACAGGAAGAGCATATGGCTTTAAACTAAAACAGCCACAGGGACCTGGAAGAATAAGGAGAGGAAGACCTCTGCAGTCATAGAATTGGGAGTGCTACCATTTTACAAACAAAATGCCCTGCTTTCTTATTCTTAGGACAATATTGCATGATTTGTGTGCATTTTATCCTAAGTAGTCTGATTTAAGTTAAAAGTGTTCTGTTGCTCCAGGATATCTACTATACTATTAGGCTGAGGTATTTTACTATTTCTGCCCACAGTCTAGACTTCTGCTGAAGTCATAAATGCAGATGTCATCAAGTAAAAAGAGGAATGGAGGAGCCCAGAAATGGAGATAAAGCTTGTGTTGCAGGGTCTGAATTGGTGCTTGACAGTGTGAGGTCAGGTGGTTCTTGCTGCGTAGGTTACTTTGGGAAGAAGGCAATTTTCTCTCACTGCAGAGAACACGTATTTTACTTTATTTTAAAAGAAAATTAATGGCATTGGCTTAGCCCTGTGAGAACTCATTCCACTGATGGCCAGTCAGTACAGATGTTATTTAAAAAGTAAAGAAAATCATTGCCAGAGAAGCATTTTAACATCTGATTATTGGTGGGAACGAAAACATTGTATTTTAAATTTCATTCAGAACTCATTTAATTTTTGTAATAAGAACTGAAACTGAGCGACTGCAGGAAATATGCAGTAGATGGGCAGCTCTTAGGTTGTAAATTAGTTTATAGAACTATTCTGAGGGAGACGAAGGAAATTCGTCGAATGTGGACGTTAAGTTGTTGTCAAAGAAAGTTATTTAAGTGCCTCATCTTACACTGTAAACAGAAATCCCTTAATCTAAATATGGTTCACTTTGGTGAAATGTGGTACTTTACATTTTATATTTTAAAAGGTAAATAGTAAGTTAATATACATTTATGTTATATTTAATATGATTAATTAAATTTGTATTTTAATCTAAATATATACTAATACTTTATGTGTTTTAAATTTCGTCTTTATGATTAAGCTATACATTTTAAAAATATTTGGAAGTTGTGAGCAGAAAAGTAGTAGAGAAAGATTAAATGAGAGAAGCCATGTTTCCCTTTTTAAATAAACTCAGCACTCTGTGCTGAAATATATTCTTCACATTTACATCTTTATCAGTTATGTGATGCAATTTACAAGAATTTCTCTTCATAGTAAACAGCTATCTTATCCATTAAAGAAAGACCCATCGTATTTTTAGACATTACAGTTTTAGTATCAAGGAGACTGTGGGAAATTCTGTACTATCATGACAAGCTGCTGTTGAAAAGATTTTCTTCAAGTTAGCCTAGATGAAAGTCCCTCTTTAATTGTATATTGTAGCAGTCCAAAGAGTGTGCCTGTGACCAAAATAGAAGCGTAAATTTGGAGGGACTGCGTAAACAGTGCTCTCAAGGCTCCTGTGGGAACAAGGCTGTTCTGTGCTATTGAAAACCTATTTCTCCTATCACCCAGTCTAGCCATCTAGCAGGGTTTTGAAATGCCACATAGTAACAAAGCATCCTAATGGTATCTCTTGGGAAATATTTTTTTGGTGAGACAATATCAAGGGTCCTTAGAAATTGAGACAACACAAAGGGAAACTAAAAGGGAGGACACAAGGCTAATCCACCTCTCTGAGCAGTCCTGCCCTGTCTCAAATATATTGACTTAATTAGTCCACAACAATGTCTGTCTTTGAGGTTTGCTCTGTAGAGTTCCCACACTATTAGGCTGCTTCATTACACAACTTGTCTTATTATTTCCTTCAAGGATAGGTGAAGAAAAATGCATTACAAACAGAGATTCTCTATAAACAAAATTTATGTGTTATATGTTTAATTTAAAAGATCTGCTTTTAAAAACAGCACAAACAAACGTGAAGCCCAACACTGTTTTTTTTCTTCCATAGCTTTTTAGAGTTTATAGTACTTTATTTGAGCCTTTGTCATTGCAGCAGTATCTACTTTTTTTAAAAAAGATACCTGCTGGAGATTTCCCTATTCATGTATTCATTTATCATCTCTCTTGTTCTATTTTGTGCCCACCCACATAATACAAATTTCGCATCTTGGGCCGGGCATGGTAGCTCATGCCTGTAATCCCAGCACTTTGCGAGGCTGCGGCGGGTGGATCACAAGGTCAGGAGATCGAGACCATCCTGGCCAACATGGTAAAACCCCATGGCGGGGGCCTGTAGTCCCAGCTACTCAGGAGGCTGAGGCAGGAGAATCTCTTGAACCCGAGAGGCAGAGGTTGCAGTGAGCCAAGATTACACCACTGCACTCCAGCCTGGTGACAGAGCGAGACACCATCTCAAAAAAAAAAAAAAAAAAAAAATTGTATCTTATAATAATGGGATGATAAAGATGGCATTTCTTCCTTTTATAAGATTCAAAATATTATTCAAGACTTCACTGTATTTTTTAAAGAACAAATAAAATTGATCTTTGATTACATTAATATTACTGCTAGCAAGGATGACTAACATCTTTATCTTTTTTTCTTTCTTGGAGTACTTAGTAATAATTAGTTGATTTTGGTAATTTGTTTTGTTAAATCCATAAGTGGGTCTTTTTTGTTTTCTTAGAAAAATGTGTTGTCAAACTCTGTAAGTATTCACAGTTATAAAAAGAATAGTATTGTGAATTTCAATATGGATTCATCATACTAGTATGCTTCATCTGCTCTTTTTTTTCCTGAAGTGCTTTAAAACAGTCTTGTCATTTTATCCCTATGTGTAAAATTAGGGATTTAAAAAATATAGCCACACTGTCATCACACCTGATAAAATTAACAATTATTCCTTAATGATACAATACCAGGCCATATACAGATTTTATCAATTGTCTTAAAAGTATCTTTTAGTGGCCGGGCATGGTGGCTCATGTAATCCCAGCACTTTGGGAGGCTGAGACGGGCAGATCACGAGGTCAGGAGATCGAGACCATCCTGGCTAACGCGGTGAAACCCCATCTCTACTAAAAATACAAAAAAAAAAAAAAAAAAAAAAAAACTAGCCGGTCAAGGTGGCGGGCGCCTGTAGTCCCAGCTACTAGGGAGGCTGAGGCAGGAGAATGGCGTAAACCCGGGAGGCGGAGCTTGCAGTGATCTGAGATCCGGCCACTACACTCCAGCCTGGGCGGCAGAGCAAGACTCCGTCTCAAAAAAAAAAAAAAAAAAAGTATCTTTTACTATAGGTTTGTTTGAATCCAGATCCACTCATGTGATTGAGATAATTTGGTTGTTGTTGATCTGATTTTTAAATCCTGATTACCTATGTTTGATAAGGGCAGAATCTTATTTTAAAAACAAGCAAACAAAAAATACTTCTCCTGCCCCCTTGAAAGACAAGGTGAGATGTTCTGTGATAGCAGTTATGAATGAAGTACATATCAGAGCACTTGAAAAAAAAAAATTCTGCTTCAAATAAAAAAATTCTTTATTCTCAAGCCTTGCTATTACAATACCAATATTAGTTTTTAGTAAAGCCCTTAGTTTTTGGTAACATTTAATGAGTATGATCAGATTTAACTTGTACAAAATAGTACTCTTAAAAAAATTTTTTTTTTTTTTTTTTTTTTTTTTTTTTTTTGAGACTGAGTCTGGCTCTGTCGCCCAGGCTGGAGTGCAGTGGCCGGATCTCAGCTCACTGCAAGCTCCGCCTCCCGGGTTTACGCCATTCTCCTGCCTCAGCCTCCGGAGTAGCTGGGACCACAGGCGCCCGCCACCTCGCCCGGCTAGTTTTTTTTTTTTTTTTTTTGTATTTTTTAGTAGAGACGGGGTTTCACCGTGTTAGCCAGGATGGTCTCGATCTCCTGACCTTGTGATCCGCCCGTCTCAGCCTCCCAAAGTGCTGGGATTACAGGCTTGAGCCACCGCGCCCGGCTAAAAAATATTTTTAATATCAACTTGGAGCCATACGGGTGTATGTCTTACTGTAAGAAAGCATTAAACTGCCAGAATGGCACCCTTTGTAGACCATGCTGGCTGAGTTCTCTTCTAACTGGACCTGAATAAATTGGCACCTTCCTAGGTTTCTGTGTCTGTCTCTTACCTCTCATGGGAATGACCCCATCCAGTTTCCCACCTGGGTCAGGCTCTGAGACCTGCCATTTGTGATGTGCCTGATAAGGATGTCATGCAATGGCCAGAGATGGCACACTGTGGGGCCCACTTTGGGAGTGTGCCTGGATCAAAGTTTCAGCCAGGACTGAACTGACTTATGAAGTTCACGTGTGCTTTTGTTTCCTCGGCAGAGACTTTTGAGAAAGGCTGCAGAATCTGTCCAAATACTGCCACTAGACCAGGAAAAATGGAATAAGTGTTTATGTTACTGAAGGTTAATTCAGTGTAGGAAGGGATTCATCTCAAAAGTTTCTAAATAGAAGAGCTGTGGGCATTTATGGATTTTTTACTAGTTGCATGTGTTTGAGGCTGGGGGAAAGAATAGGCCATAGAGGAAGACCCCAATATGAATTGTGCTGTTGCTCTTGACTTTGACCTCTAATTGAATATATATGTGTGTGTGTGTGTGTGTGTGTGTGTGTGTGTGTGTGTGTAGACAGAGTCTTGCTCTGTCGCCCAGGCTGGAGTGCAGTGGCACAATCTCGGCTCACTGCAACCTTCCCCTCCCAGGTTCCTGTGATTCTCCTGCCTCAGCCTCCTGAGTAGCTGGGATTACAGGTGCGTGCCACCATACCCAGCTAATTTTTATATTTTTAGTAGAGACGGGGTTTTCACCACTTTGGTCAGGCTGGTCTCAAACTCCTGACCTCATGATCTACCTACCTTAGCCTCCCAAAGTGCTGGGATTACAGGCGTGAGCCACTGCGCCCAGCCATTGAATGTATTTTTTTACATCAAGATCTGATAACACACACACACACACACACACACACACACAAATACCTCAAATAAAAGTTTCTTGAAGCAGTACTTACTCAGTGTTTGAAGCACTATCATATTTTCTGTTCTATTGTATTTCATTTTTTAAAAACACAGTAGACCTGGTGCGATGACTCATACCTATAATCCTAGCATTTTGGAAGGCCAAGGTGGGTGGATCATGAGCTCGGGAGTTCAAGACCAGTCTGGCCAAGATGGTGAAACCATCTCTACTAAAACTACAAAAATTAGCCAGGCATGGTGGCAGGTGCCTGTAATCCCAGCTACTAGGGAGGCTGAGGCAGAGAATTTCTTGAACCCAGGAGGCGGAGATTGCAGTTAGCCAAGGTCACACCACTGCACTCCAGCCTGGGCAACGGAGCAAGACTCCATCTCAAAACAAAACAAAATAAAATAGACCAAAAAAACCCAAAGCACAGTAATCCACTGAATTGGTTCCATGAATTGGTTCCCACTAATGGAGCACATGAGCTGTAATTTGGAAAACACTTAGCATAGTGTTCAGAAACATTAGCATCAGAAAGACCCAGATTCAAACATCAACTGTCAGTTACTAGCAGCACGTCCATGGAACTCAGTTTAAATGTACTTTTTATGCAACTTTTTAGGAAATTATTTATGCCAAGGAAAAAATACTCAAATGTATATTAATCAGTTAAATTTTTTTTCCTTAGATTAAATACACATATTATCCCACAACAGAAGTCACTGCCCTTCTTTACTTCAGCCTACACCTATTCTATGATTTCCCAGGAAAGGTACCCTGGTGTGTTCAGAGCTGCAGAACCTCCTTTTTCCTGCCCACTTTATATGGCTTCTGCCTTGTTGCAGTATATCTGGACGAGAGGAATGTTGTATGGTTTTAACAAAGGTGTAATTATGGATGTGAAAAGGCATATTCTTTGTTTATTGATTAGGCAAATGCTAGTTATTTTAATCTATATCTCAAATAATGAATTTGGATTTTTGAAGGTTAGGATTGTTTCAGGAATTGTCCCAGAGCACTACCTGTCTTTCCAGTTACCGTGCCGATCCTAAGTGGAAAAAATGGAAGTATATGAACAGAATATATATTGTTAACTTTTCACTTATTGTAGTTAAGGATTATAGGTTACTTTTACATAAATTACACTGGACTAGGAATCAAAATAGTGTGAGTTCAAGTTCTGATTCTTCTGTGTTCTATACACATGAGTTGAGGCAAGTCATCAACCCTGTCTTTGTTGCCCACCATCTGCCTGTTCTAAGTTATAAGGCTATTTGGAAGTGCTTTTTAGAAATGTAAGGTACCACTTAATTCAAATTATTTGGCAACTTTTGGATTATCAAGAAGTGGCTAGTTTTGGAAAAGTGAATCTGTGCTTTATTGTTTCTTAAGACTTGAAAAATTATCTCTGTGCATGTGAATTATGCATACAAGCTAAATGTATTCCCAGTATTTAGTAGAGGGCAGAATAAAATGTAAAGTTCAATGTATACTCTGGGGACTATGTTAAAATTATATATTCCTTTTAAGAAAAGCTGAATGACATTTAAATGACATTTTTCTGTTCTACAGGAACCAAAGGCAAATACCAAAGTAATTTGTAAGCGTTGCAAGGTAATGTTGGGAGAGACCGTGTCATCAGGTAAGAATTTCATAACAAGAAGCCAAAATGATTGGCTTCTTGTTTAAAAGCCAGAATGATATTTTATAGTAAATATATAGGAAAGATAGATGATTAATATATGCTGTAGAATTGGTGCTTTTCAAAATGGACCCCAACTAACACATCATCCAATATACCAAGAAGTTTGTATATTTTGACCTTCATAAGTACAGAGTATTGAATTTTAAGTATTAAGAACTTGAGTCATTTTCAGTGTTTCATAGCCTCTTTGTAGATATAAAGCAATAGTATAAAGTTTGTACTTAGGTCTATTTTAAAGAAAATTGGAGCTTTTCTCTCTTTCTTTCTCTCTCTCTTTCTTTCTTTCATCTTTTTTTTTTTTTTTTTTGATTTTACCTTCCTGGTAACTCACAAAACAGAGCTTTTTTCTTTAAAAAACTCCTCAGTCAGAAGAATTGGTGCCCAGAGATAGAGGAGTTGTTTTCTTGGCTGCCATCTGGCTTGGGGCTGTATTTTGGGGCTGGGGATGGAAGAGGACCTGTTGAAATGGAAGAAAAAACATTCTGAGTTTTGTACTTTGTCCCTTATTCTTTTTGTTTCCCAGTAACGTTGATTATATTTTATGTAAATTCTGTTATACTACTTTAAAATATTATACTGAAAATCCTGATAATTAAAATGCATTGCAATTTAAAGATATGGTTTACAGTGTTTAGAGAGCTGCAACATGCTGTGTCAGCTTGTGGAGGATGAATAATTACTTTAATACAATTAATTAGAAGATGTGATTTACGTGAAGCAATTGTACTTAAGGGAAGGCAGATGATGATTTTTTGTTTGTTTGTTTACTTGTTTGTTTAATCATCAAAATCTTATAAATAGTTACTTGTTCATGGTGAGCCAGAAAGGAAAAATGAGTTAGTAAATGATACCATCCTTAACGTCATTTTTGGAAAATGAAAGCAAGCTCCTGAAGCAATACCTTAGAAAATGTTAAGCCTTCTGGTTAAATAAGGTGAATTGATTTTTAAATTATTTTCTCCCTGAAGTCCTGTTAAAATGTCAGTTAAGGAATGAAAAGATGTATATCAACAAAGGCAAAGAAATGGAGAAGGTATGACAATGACATAAACAAGAGATGTAAACAAACTTTTTTGGAACACAGTTGGCAGCCTGGAGGGAGCTGCAGCTTTGGTGTCTGTAGATCATTTGAATAAGGAGTGGGCCAATAATCTCTGTAGAGCCCCAAAACGGGTCAGAATTTGGAGGCAGCAGGTAACAGGGAAGGCAGTCTGAGGCAAGAAGCTGGAAGCAGGATGATTATTTCAAAGTGTATATATAGAGCTACTAGACTTCTAGGTTTCCCACTTCATTTTCAACTTGCTTCAAGGTTGGAGATTGGAAGACCTCTCCTATACCCTTTTTTTTTAATAATGGAAGAATACCAACTAGAGAAAAGATTTGTAGACACTGATTCTTCGGTAACATTCAACCAAAAATGAGGTAACATCGATGTTCAACAAAAATGAGGTTAAGCTGAGCACAGTGGTACATGCCTATAGTCCCAGCTACTTGGGAGTCTGAGGCAGGAGGGTCACTTGAGCCCAGGAGTTCGAGGCTGTGGTGCACTATTATTGCACCTATGAATAACCACTGCACTTCAGCCTGAAGAACATAGGGAGACTCCATCTCTTTAAAAAAAAGAGCTTATATTCATTCATCCTGCTGTCAACAAACCTTGTACCTACACCCAAGAACTTTCTCTCAGCATTTCACTGCCTTACACTAAAATTGAAATGAATTGAGACTCACCAAATATTTGAGGAAATCTCCAACAAAAAAGAAACCAAGGCAATTAAATGATTAAGCAAGCAAATTAAAAGCACTGAGAAGAAACACATTATATATGCAGCAGAAGAAAATCTTTAAAAAAAATAAAATGCCCTTGAAGAAATAAACTAATATTGCTTCCATAATTCAGAGAATGTGGAATTTAAAAATATAATAGCTTCAGAAAAAAAAAAAATAAAGAATTGGAAGATAAAAGTAAAGAATTAGGCCAGAAATTAAAACCAAAAGACAGAGATTGAAAATTAAAGAAGAGGCCGGGCACAGAGGCTCACACCTGTAATCTCAGCACTTTGGGTGGCCAAGATGGGCAGATCACCTGAGGTCAGGAGCTCAAGACCAGCTTGGCCAATATGGTGAAACCTCGTCTCTACCAAAAATACAAAAATTAGCCAGGTGTGGTGAAGTACGCCTGTAATCCCAGCTACTAGGGAGGCTGAGGCAGGAGAATCACTTGAACCTGGGAGGCGAAGGTTACAGTGAGCTAAGATCGCGCCACTGCACTGCAGCCTGAGCAACAGGGCAAGTCTCCATCTCAAAAAAAAAAAAAAAAAAGAAAGAAAATTAAAATTAAAGAAGTACAAAACATATATATAATCAGTTAAGTTTCCTGAAGGTAGAGACATTGTCTATCTTGTCTATCAGTATGATCTCAGCACTTAGTGTAACGTCTGGCACATAGTGAGTACCCAGTAAGCATCTGTGAAATGAATAAGTAAATTGAGCCTTTCAGGACAACCAACATCTAGCTTATAGAAATTCTAGAAAGAGAGAATAGAGACAACAGAATGTAGGAAATTATCCAATACCAAAAATACAAGTCTATTTTCCAGAGCTAGGACTTCAGTTTCTTGACTGAAAGGGTCCACTAAGTACCCGCTGTAATTAGTAGAGGAATAGCAAGGAAGCCACCTCAGGCCACAGCAATGAGTAATTTCAGAACACCAAAGATGAAGTTTCCAGAGGGAAAAAGGCAGTTAATATAAGACAGATTAAGAATTAGAATAGCATTGAACGTCTTAACACCAGAGCTGAAAGCCAGAAAACAGTGAAGCAGTGCCTTCATAATTTGAAAGGAAAAAGATTTTCAGCCCAGAATTCTATACACAGTCAAGCTGTCAGTCAAATATGAAAATAATAAAAGCCATTTTGCAAATAACAAAGTCTCAAAACACAATTCTCAAAGGTTTATTTTTCTTAGTAATTCACCATAAAATATAAATCACCAAAACTAGAGATTCAATCTAGGAAGAGATGACATGGAATTGGGTAACAAGGTGTACAATAAAGGAAAGCAGGATAAGGAAGTCCCAGGGTAAGGAGTGGGCAGCAGGCCTAGAGAATAGCAGCCTAGATTGAAGCAAATGGTAGAGAAGATTGCAATAGAGATTTTTTTTTTTTTTTTTTTTTGAGACATAGTCTCACTCTGTTGCCTAGACTGGAGTGCAGTGGCATGATCATGGCTCATGGCAGCCTCAACCTCCCGGGCTCAAGTGATCCTCCCACCTCAGCCTCCCAAGTAGCTCGGACCACAGGTGCATACCACCATGTCTGACTAATTTTTAATTTTTTGTAGAAGTGGGGTCTCCCTATGTTGCCTAGGCTGATCTTAAACTCCAGGACTCAAGTGATCCTCCTGCCTCAGCCTTCCAAGTGCTGGGATTACAAGCATGAGCCAACATACATGGTTGATTTTTTTTTTTTTTTTTTTAGTTATAAAGTGGAATTGATAAATTATTTGATATGTTTGACCACATGTGTTTTAGTTCATTTTCACACTGTTGTAAATAACTACTTGAGACTGGGTAATTTGTAAAGAAAAGAGGTTTAATTGACTCACAGTTCTACATGACTCGGAAGTCTCAGGAATCTTACCGTCATGGCAGAAGGCAAAGAAGAAGCAAGAACCTTCTTCACAAGGGGGCAGGAGAGAGAGAGCAGAGAACTGCCACACACTTTTAAACCATCAGATCTTGTGAGAACTCTATCATGAGACTGGTGAGATGGTGCTAAACCATTAGAAACCACTCCCATGATCCAATCACTTCCCACCAGGCCCCAACTTTAACACGTGGAGATTACAACTTGACATGAGATTTGAGTGGGGACACAGAGCCAAACCATATCAACATGTGACAGATAATCTCGAGACAAACCATTTAATTATATGGAAAGAATTAGCTAAAAGGTGATTGAAGCAGTTATTCACTGCAGGAAGGAAAAAAGAAAGGTTGAACAAGAAAAGAAACATCTCCATTGTAGTATTATGGTAATAATAATGTAAACACTGAAAATTTACTTTGCTAAACATTGTAGTGTGATACAAAAGTATATTAGAAGGTCCATATGTGTGAGTTTGCGTGTGGGGTAGTACAAGAGATCTATACCCACATCTGTTCTAAAAGTAAATCACTAGGATTCCACTTCCCAAAATAGTGTCATGAAGAGAATGGGCAACTTTATTCTGTAGCAAACAGGTACAAAACTGGACAATTTAAAAAATTAATAACCATATTAGGGCACTAGAAGATGAACAAAAGTGAAACAACGGTTTTAGAACTATTTAAGTAATGGAAAACTGCTACTGGGAAAGAATAGCAAGTTTGTAATTTTTTTTGTCTGGGGAGGCAGACGGACCTTGCCACTTTATATCTTCCCAACTCAGGCAGGAAAAGCCCACAGCTTTACTGTCTATACATGGTGGGTTTGGTTTAGGGTAGGTGGTGGAGAAAGCAGAAATTCTAAGGAGGATATTTTGGAAGCAAAGTGATTGTATTAGTCCATTCTCACATTGCTATAAAGAAATACCAAGACTGGGTAATTTATAAAGAAAATAGGTTTAATTGGCTTATGGTACTGCAGGCTGTACAGGAAGCATAGCAGCTTCTGGTTTTGGGGAGGCCTCAGGAAACTTACAATCATGGCACAAAACAGAGGAGGAATGAGGCATCTCACATAGTGGAAGCAGTAGCAAGAGAGAATGAGGGGAGGTGCTACACACTTTTAAACAAGTAGATCTTGTAAGAAGTCACTCACTCACCATCACAAGTACAGCACCAAGGTGATGGTGCTAAACCATTCATGAAGGACCCACTGCCATAATCCGGTCACTTCCCATCAGGTCCCACCTCCAACATTAGGGATTACAATACAGCAGGAGATTTGGGTGAGGACACAGATCCAAACCATATCAGAGATATAGTTCTGATGTTTGTCTCCTTTAAATCTCATAAAATAATAAAATAATAATAAAATATGATTCCCAATTTAAAATAATACAATGTAATCCCCAATTTTTGAGGTAGGGTGTGGTGGGAGGTGTTTGCATAATGGGGCAGATCCCTCATGAATGTCTTTGTGCTGTCCTCATGATAGTGAGTGAATGCTTATGAGATCTGGTTATTTAAAAGTGTGTGGCACCTCTCTCCTCTCTCTCTCATCCCTGCTTTCACCATGTGAGACACCTTGCTCCTTCTTTGCCTTCCACCATGATTGTCAGGTTCCCAAGGTCCTTACCAAAAGCCAAGCAAATGCTGGAGGCTTGCCTGTACAGCCTGGAGAGCCATGAGACAATGAAACTGTATTAGTCTGTTCTCATGCTGTTAATAAACACATATCCAAGACTGGGTAATTTATAAAGAAAAAGGTTTAATTGACTCACAGTATCACATGGCTGGGAAGGCCTCACAATCATGGCAAAAGGTGAAGGGGGACAAAGACACGTTTTACATGGCGTTAGGCAACAGAGAGTGTGCAGGGGTACTGCCCTTTATAAAACCATCATATCTTGTGAGACTTACTATCACAAGAACAGGACAGGAAAACCCCGCCCCCATGATTCAGTGAATTCCCACTGGGTCCCTCCCATGGCACATGGGGATTATGGGAACAACAATTCAAGATGATATTTGGGTGGGGACACAGCCAAACCGTATCATTCTGTCCCTGGCTACTCCCAAATCTGATGTCCTCACATTTCAAAACCAATCATGCCTTCCCAACAGTCCCCAGAGTCTTAACTCATTTCAGCATTAACTGAAAAGTCCAAGTCCAAAGTCTCATCAGAGACAAGGCAAATCCCTTCCACCTATGAGACTGTAAAATCAAAAACAAGTTAGGTACTTCCTAGATAAAATGGGGGTACAGGCATTGGGTAAATGCACCCACTCCAAATGGAAGAAATTGGCCAAATCAAAGGGGCTAAAGGTCCCATGCAAATCTGAAATCTAGCAAAGCAGTCAAACCTTAAAGCTCCAAAATGATCTCTTTTGACTTCATGTCTCACATCCAGGTCATCCTGATGCAAGAGGTGGGCTCCTATGGCCTTGAACAGCTCTGGCCCTGTGGTTTTGCAGGATACATCCCCACCCAGCTTCTTTCATGTACTGTTTTTGAGTTACTGTGGCTTTTCTAGGCATACGGTGTAAGCCTTCTGTGTATCTGTTATTCTGGGGTCTAGAGGATGGTGGCCCTCTTCTCACAGCTCTGCCAGGCAGTGCCACAGTGGGAACTCTATGTGGGAGCTCCCACCCCACCTTTCCCTTCTGCACTGCCCTAACAGAGGTTCTCCATGAGGGCTGCAGCCCTGCAGCAGACCTCTGCCTGGACATCCAGGTATTTCCATACAGTCTCAGAAATCTTGGTGGAGATTCCCAAACCTCAACTCTTGACTTCTGTGCGCCACAGGCTTAACACCACATGGAAGTTGCCAAGGCTTGAGGCTTGTAACCTCTGAAGCCTGGGCCCAAGCTCTACCTTGGCCCCTTTTAGCCATGGCTAGAGTGACTGGGACACAGGGCACCAAGTCCCTAAGCTGTGCACAGCAGGAAACCATTTTTTCCTTCTAGGCCTCCAGGCCTGTGATGGGAGGAGCTGCTGCAAAGGTCTCTGACATGCCCTGGAATCACTTTCCCCATTGTCTTAGTGGTTAACATTTGGTTTCTTGTTACTTGTGCAGATTTCTGCAGCAGTAGAAATTCAACCAGGCTTGAATGCAAGGCCCATGGAAGTCCGAAATCCAGCAAAGCAGTCAAATCTTAAAACTCCAAAATGATCTCCTTTGACTTCATGTCTCACATCTAGATCACACTGATACAAGTGGCTTGAATTTCTCCTTTGACTTTGTGTCTCACATCCAGGTCATGCTGATGCAAGATTCAAGCAGGCTGGAATTTCCCCCCAGAAAATGGGTTTTTCTTTTCTACCTAATCGTCCAGCTACAAATATTCCAAACTTTTATGCTCTGTCACCACTTGAATGCTTTGCTGGTTAGAAATTTCTTCCGCCAGGCTGGGTATAGTGGCTCATGCCTGTAATCCCAACACTTTGGGAGGCCAAGGCCGGTAGATCACTTGAGGTCAGGAGTTCAAGACCAGCCTAGTCAACATGGTGAAACCCCCGTCTCTACCAAAAAATACAAATATTAGCCAAGCGTATTGGTGCATGCCTGTAGTTCCAGCTACTTGGGAGGCTGAGGCATGAGAATCACTTGAATTTGGGAGGCAGAGGTTGCAGTGAGCTGATATTACACCACTGCACTCCAGCCTGAGCAACAGAGTGAGAACCGGTTTCAAAAAAAAGAGGAAGAAATTTCTTCCACCAGATACCCTAAGTTATCTCTCACAAGTTCAAAATTCCACAGATGTCTAGGGCAGGGACAAAATGCTGCCAGTTTCTTTCCTAAAGCATAACAAGAGTCACCCTTGCTCCAGTTCCCAACAAATTCCTCATCTCTCTCTGAGACCACCTCAGCCTGGACTTCATTGTCCGTATCCCTATCAGCATTTTGGTCAAAACCATTCAACAATTCTCTAAGAAGGTTCAAATTTTCCCCCATTTTCTTATCTTCTGAGCCCTCCAAGTCTCTAGGAAGTTTCAAGCTTTCCCACATTTTCCTCTCTTCTTCTGAGCCCTCTAAACTGTTCCAGCCTCTGCTTGTTACCCAAGTTCCAAAGTTGCTTCCACATTTTCCAGTATCCTTACAGCAGCACCCCACTCTACCAGTACTAATTTACTGTATTAGTCCGTTCTTATGCTGCTAATAAAGACATACCTGAGACTGGGTAATTTATAAAGAAAAAGAAGTTTAATGGACTCACAGTTCCACATGGCTCAGGAGGCCTTACAATCATGGCAGAAGGTGAAGGAGGAGGAAAGGCAGGTCTTACATGGTGGCAGGCGAGAGAGCTTGTGCAGGGGAACCGTCTTTTATAAAACCATCAGATCTCATGAGACTTATTCGTTATCATGAGAACATGATATGGAAAAACACGCCCCCATGGTTTAATTACCTCCCACTGGGTCGCTCCCAAGATACATGGCAATTATGGGAGCTACAATTTAAGATGAGATTTGAGTAGAGACACAGCCAAACCCTATCAGAAACCTTTTTTTTTTTTTTTTTTTAATTAGCCTCAGGTATTTATTATAGCAATACAAAAACCACCTGCTGCACAAAGGATGATAGATGAGCTGAGATAACTTCTCTGCCCTAACACAACTCTAGCTGACTCCTAAACCTTGCATACACACAAAAAAATGGCAGGGAGTATCTGTTGTATGTATTTTCAGTAAGAATTGAAAGCTTAGGGGGACCTGTGAATTTGCTGTGACTTTGATTGCATTCCTCAATCCACATACAACTTGGGTAGCAGAAGGTAATTTTTGTAAGAAGCCTTACTGGCTTGAGGTATTTGAGTAGAGCCTTGCCCAAAATTATTTGCTGACAGCTAACCTATGCAGGTACAGTGGATACTTGCTAGGGAACTAGACTAAAAAAAAAAATTAAAACTGAGTAGAGACATTAGTGGCTACACACTGTGGGGAGATACATTTCACAGTTCGAGTCCAGGCCAGTCAATTGATTGCTATCCCAACCAATAACCAACAACCGTCAGAAGAGCAAAACAAAATCCACTGTTGCCACAACATATTGCACACAATGTCCTGCTTCTGTCTAAAAATTATTAGGTGTGCAAAGAAACTGAAAAGAATGTTTCATACTCAAGAAAAAAAGGACTTAATAAACAGGTACTTAGTAAACACAAATATTCGATTGAGCAGACAAACATGTGGAAGCAGCTGTTATAAATATGGCAAATATTTATATTTGCTTAGCATATTTAGCAATATGAAAGGTGTGAAGGTAGCTGAAAGGAAAAGGAAACTGTAACAATAAGTATATTTAGGAAAGACTCACAGTAAAATTTCTTAAAAAGTATTATAATTGATATTAAAAACTCAGCCAGTGGTTTAACACCAGATTAGGTACAACTTGAAGATAGAATTAATGAACAAAAGAGAGACGACAAGAAAAACCTGTTATTTAGCACAGAGAGACAAAAGGCAAAAAATATAGAAGAGAGAGTAAGAGACGTAGAACATCAACTATCCATTGTATGTTTAATCAGACTTCCAGGAGGAAAAGAAAGGAGCATGGGCAATATTTGAAGAGATAATTGTTGAGAATTTTACAAAAGTGGTGAAGAACAGCAATCTATAGATTCAAGGGACCCAGTGATTTCCAATTCAGTGAAGCCCTAGCAAGAAAAATAAAAATAAATCCATACCTAGACACATGCAAGTAATACTGTAGAATAAAAAGTGGGGATAATCTTAAATGCAGCTGAAGAAAAATGACAGAGTTCCTTCAAAGGAACAGCAGTAATGGAAGTCTGAAGACAGTGGAACAATATTGCCAATGTGTGCAAATAACTGTTGATCCTAGGACTTAATCTCAAGTGAAAATTTCCTTTAAGAATGAAGGCTAAGATAAATATGTTTTCTGACAAACACAAACTGGGATAATTCAATACTAATGGGTTTTTTTTTATTTTTTATTTTTATTTTTATTTATTTATTTTTTTTGAGATGGAGTCTCGCTCCATCGCCAGGCTGGAGTGCAGTGGCGCGGTCTTGACTCACTGCAACCTCTGCCTCCTGGGCTCAAGCGATTCTTCTGCCTTAGCCTTCCAAGTAACTGGGATTACAGACATGCGCCACCACGCCTGGCTAATTTTTGTATTTTTAGTAGAGATGGGATTTCACTATGTTGGCCAGGCTGGTCTTGAACTCCTGACCTCGCGATCTGCCCGCCTCGGCCTCCCAGAGTGCTGGGATTACAGGCGTGAGCCACCGTGCCTGGCCCATAGTGGTTTCTTATGAAAAGAAATTCTACCTGTATTCAGGTAGAAGAAAATGATCCCACATAGAAGGTCTAATTAAGTTCAATAAGACTTGATAAAATAGTGAATATTCAGATAACGCTTAAATGAATATTAACTGTAAAGCAATAGAAATAATACTTGTGGGATTAAAATAATGTAATTAAATTATAGATTAACAACACACGGGATAAAAAGGGTCACTTCTACTTTGGGAGGCGGAGATGAGAGGATCCCTTGAGACCAGCCTAGGCAACATAGTGAAACCTTGTCTCTACAAAAAATTGACCGGGCATAGTGGTGCATCCCTGTAGTAGTCCTAGCTACTCAGGAGGCTGACGCGGAAGGATCACTGAAGCCCAGGAGTTCGAGGTTACAGTGAGCTATGATCACACCACTGCACTCTAGTTGGGCAACAGAGCAAGACCTGTCTTAAGTAAATAAATAAATAAATACATACATACATACATAGTCATTTCATAAAGTTAAAAAGATTTAGTTTGTGTAACAACATGACTTCAAAATAGTAAATATTGACAGATCTTCAGGGAGAAATGGGTAAATCTGTCATGGCTCTCTATATATTAATCTATGAAACTATTTTATTTTTTTTACCTTTTCTGTGTGTAATATTGAGCAATTACATACTTTTTCAAAAAATAACTTTCTGTCTTATTAAAAGTTGTTTGACAACACTATTTTATTTTATTTTTTAAGAGATGGGATCTTACTCTGTCTCTCAGGCTGGAGGGCAGTAGTTCACTGAAGCCTCAGACTTCTGGGCTCAAACAATCCTCTTGCCTCAGCCTCCCAAGTAACTGGAACTACAGGCACATGCCACTCAGCCTGGCTAATTTTTAAAAGATTTTTTTTTGTAGAGACAGATTGTTGCTTTGTTGTCCAGGATGGTCTCAAACTCCTGGGCTTCAAGTGATCCTCCTGGCTTGGCCTTCCAAAGTGCTGGGATTAAGTGTGAGCCACTGTACCTGGCCAACAACACCATTTTTAATGACAGCCTCATTTTTAATTATTTCTGGTTTTAATTTGACCTATTTAAAATTTGAAATATGCATGGAATTATGTTGCCTGAATATCTGTTTAACCCATCCTCAATTTTTAGACACTTGTTTTCAGTATTTTTCTATTGATATTATTATGAGTATCACTATAGATAAGTGTTTTCATATACCAGTGTGTATTTTTTTGAAATAAATTCTTATATGTTTAATTATGGTGTCACAATACATATACAATTTTTTGTTTGTTTGTTTGTTTTTAAGACGGAGTCACATTCTGTCACCCAGGCTGGAGTGCAGTGGCGCGATCTCAGCTCACTGCAACATCCGCCTCCCGGTTTCAAGCAATTTTCCTGCCTCACCCTCCTAAGTAGCTGGGACTATGGGCGTGGGTCACTGCGCCTAGCTAATTTTTGTATTTTTAGTAGAGACAGGGTTTCACCATGTTGGCCAGGCTGGTCTCAAACACCTGACCCCAGGTGATCTGCCTGCCTCGGCCTCCCAAAGTGCTGGATTGTTAGTGAGATTAAACTTTCTTAGATTTTTTTTAGAACTCCAAGATGGTTGTGTTCACATTTATGTCTATTAAATATCTATTTAAAGTTTTCTGTAAGCAATCAGATAACCAGATTTAGTGAGAATTGTACATCAATAGAGTCATTGAGATTCTGGGTAGATTCTAATGTGAGGTTCACTGCATCTGTGTTTTGGGTGCTATGAGTAAAAACCCCTTTTCAGATAGGAGCACTCAAACATCAAAGGCAAGGTGGGTATAGTTAGCGTAATGGACAGAAAGTCATGGCAACAATTGGAATAATCTGAGTTATTCAGTCATATGGTGTTTGCTAGTTGATCATGGTGTTGTCTAGAAGTGAAATAGATAGCAAGCCTGCTAAAATCTTACTTGATTTGTATAAGCAGAAAGTTCTGTCAAGTGAATAAAAGTTGAGCTTGCATCATAAAAACAGAGAGTCCTGGCCCCTCAGTTCTCACACTTGAGCCTTTGTAGACCCAGGAACCCTTGAATGAAGGAAAGGGCAGATGCCCTCAATGAAAAACCCTAGTATGCTACCTAAAATTTATACTGTTAATCTTTCTCCCAGCCTTCCACAAAGGGAACCATGGCCTTTCTCAGGGTAACAGTTCCCCATGTGCACTGGGGAAAAGGAAATAATCACCCTTTTGGGACTGCTGGACACTGGTTCTAAATGAACACCAATTCTAGAAGACCCAAAACATCACTGTGGCCCTCCAGTTAGAGTAGGGGATGGGGTCAGGTGATCAATAGAGTTTTAGCTCAGGTCCATCTCACAGTGGGTCCAGTGGATCCCTGAATACTTCCTGTGATTATTTCCTGAATTCCAGAGTGCTTAACTCAAATTAACACACTTAGCAGCTGACAGAATCCCCGCGTTAGTTCCCCAACATGTGAGTTGAGGCTATTTTGGTAGAAAAGGCCAAGTGGAAGCCGTTAGTATACTGGGAAAATAGTATATCAAAACCAAACCAGAAGTCTTTTTCATTGACTTACAGGTTTGTAGCTATTCTGTAGAATTGAGGAAACCCAGTGACTAATTTCTATCTAAGTGCACTATGCCTGTGATGTGACAACTTTTATAATCTTCCATATGTGTGAGCAGAATCTCTGGGCATTATTTTCTAAAAAGACACAGAAGCTTCAGAACTATCTCCTTGTAGTGACCAATGCTTTGTCTTCTGAAACTAAGTAGTTTTGGGAAAATGTTTACTGAATATTAATTTTACCAGTATGTTTAATATTTAGTTTGGAATATCATAATTTGGAGTCAACAGGCCCACAATAAAATTATTAGTGTATTGGGGAGAGTCTTAATTTTCTTTTTTGTTTCTAGAAACCACCAAGTTTTACATGACAGAGATAATCATTCAGTCATCTGAGAGGAGTTTCCCCATCATACCAAGGTACAAATAACAAATTACATTTATTTGTAATTTCTTTTTTCCCCCTATTCAGACCTTTTTTTTATTTTTAATTTTTTGGTTTTGAATTTATTTTTTATTTTAATAGGTTTTTGGGAACAGATGATGTTTACTTAGATGAATAGTGATGATTTCTGAGATTTGGGTGCACCCATCACCCAATCAGTCAGTGTTCACTGTACTCAATGTGTAGTCTTTTATCTCTTACCTCTCCCCCCGCCTTTTCCCCAAGTCCTCAGTCCATTGTATTATTCTTATGCTTTTGCATCCTCATAACTTAGTTCCCACTTATGAAGGAGAACATACGATGTTTGGTTTTCCATTCCTGAGTTATTTCAATTAGAATAATAGTCTCCAATTACGTCCAGGATGCTGTGATTGCCATTATTTCGTTCCATTTTGTGGCTAAGTAGTATTGCATGGTATATATTTGTAATTCCAAATTTAGGAAAAAGGAAGTACAATTGATGATATGGGAATTCATTTTTATTCATACCTTTCTTTATTTGGAAAAGGAAAGAGAAAGCCTTTTAGATAGTTGAACCAAACCACACATATAAAAGATTTGAGGATTTAAAAAAATGTTTTGCTCCATATAGTGCTGTAGACAAATGTGCTCTTATAAATCTTCTAATTCTGAAAGTTTTCTATGCTTATTTCTATGTGCCAGATATCTAGAATTTTATCACCTAGTCACCAATAAGTTTTTTGAATAGCTTCTGATTTTAATTTGAATTATTTAAAATTTGAAACATAGGTCAGTTTCAAATGACTCCTGTGTTTTAAAAACATGGTACTTAGCCCCTAAATCTATTAGTGTTTTTATTTCTTTGACTCTTTTTAGTTTGCAAACAAGTTAACCATGATATGCCTTTATTCCTGTTTATTTGTTGATATCCTAAAATTATGGCAATCTGAGTATAGCCTTGAACTTTATCGTTATGTAAATACTTGGATTCTGTACCTCAGAGCTGACACTTTAGGGACACTTTCCATCCAAATGGAAGAAAATGTAGACAATACTGTCTGATGTTTGGAAGGAAATTTCTTGCCTCCTTTTGTAAGTTAGTTATTCTCTGTTTAATATGCTAGAGCACAAATGGAGTATTGACTTGTTCTAACATGGTATTTTTTTATTCAGTAGGGGTGAATAGTTAGGTTTGGTGTGGAAAGTGTATCAAGGATTGGAGAATAGATTTGAAGAAGAATGGAGCAAAACTGAATACATTAAACTATATTAAAATCCACATCAGTGTGGATTGTGAGGGAATGAGCAGTACATAGAAAAGTCTGGAATGTGGATGTCTCTGCCTTTTAGGTACCCTGTGGGTATTTTTTGCTTATCTTACCAGTTAGAGTTATTATGAGACACACGTTTTGAAAATTGATTTCTGTTCAAACAGGTCTCGGTTTGTCCAGAGCGTGATCACCCAGTGTCTGGTGCAGCTCTCCTCTGCTAGAAGTACTTTTAGATTCAGGATTCAAGGTCAGGACGACAAAGTGTATATCTTGGTAAGAAATTATTTTATCCAGCTTTTGTAGCCTAGGAATCCAAGGTCTCAGAATTCTTTAGTTTTTTCATTTTTTTTTCTTAATTCTCAGGTGTGGAAAATAAGTGATTAAAAATGTTAATATCAGGCTGGGCATGGTGACTTATGCCTGTAATCCCAGCCCTTTGGGAAGCCAAGGTAGGGGGATCACTTGAGGTCAGTAGTTCGAGACCAGCCTGGCCAACATGGGGAAACCTCATCTCTACTAAAAATACAAAAATTAGCCTGGTGGATGGCCCATGCCTGTAGTCCCAGCTACTCAGGAAGCTGATGCAGGAGAATCGCTCGAAGTCGGGAGGTAGAGGTTGCAGTGAGCCAAGATGATGCCACTGCACTTAAGCCTGGGTGACAGAGCAAGACTCCATCTTAAAAAAAAAAAAAAGTTAATATCAGTTTAATTCATAAATCAAACTCCCTTAATTTAATAGCAGATGATCAAGTGCCTCTATGTACTAGTTACTAGGGATACAGAGAAAATTCCTGATTCCTGCTATTTAGAAGCTCATACCACAAAATCAGGGTTTTTTGTTTCTTTGTTTTGAGATGGAGTCTCGCTCTGTTCCCCAGGCTGGAGTGCGGTGGCACGATCTTGGCTCACTGCAAGCTCAGCCTCCTGGGTTCACGCCATTCTCCTGCCTCAGCCTCCTGAGTAGCTGGGACTACAGGCACCCGTCACCACGCCCAGTTAATTTTTTTGTAGAGATGGGGTTTCACTGTGTTAGCCAGGATGGTCTCGATCTCCTGACCTCGTTATCCACCTGCCTCGGCCTCCCAAAGTGCTGGGATTACAGGCATGAGCCACTGCGCCTGGCCAAAATCAGATTTTTTACTCTCAGTTAGTAATGGCTTTTTTTTGGTCACTATAACACTATTCTGTCTCTGTCTTTTTTTTTTTTTTTTTCTATTTCGTACTCTTATGTTTAGAATATGTCCTATTGCTCCTGTTTGTTTTTTGTTTTTTTGAGATAAGGTCTTACTCTGTCACACAGGCTGGAGTGCAGTGGCAGGATTATGGCTCACCACAGCCTCGACTTCCCAGGCTAAAGTGATCCTCCCACCTCAGCCTTCTAAATAGCTGAGACTCCAGGCCTACTCCACCATTCCCAAACAATTTTTTAATTTTGGAGATGAGGTCTTGCTATGTTGCCCAGGCTGGTCTTGAACTCCTGGGCTGAGGTAATCCTCCCACTTTGGCCTCCTAAACTGTTGGGATTATAGTGGGATTACAGGCATGAGCCACCATACCTGGACTTCTTTTGTTGTTTTTAGTTGCTCTGATTCTGTGATATTTGAGAAATAGTGGCAATTTTTGAGGAAGAGGCTTTGTGGCTAACAATCATCCCAGCATGTACCACTAGAGCCTAATATTACACTGCCTCTATTAAAAATAGTGTCCTTCAGAAACAAATTTTGAGCATTTATCTGGATAACCAAGAATCATAGCCCAAATATCCTCTCTACTTCTACATCTATTTTATTCAACCAGTAAACATGTATGGAGCACTTCTTATATGAAAGACACTGTTCCAGGTGCTCAAGGTAGAGCCCAAATGCCTTTATGAAACTAAAAAGCTAATATGGAAACATAGTAACAAAAAAGAGGGAAGGGCCTGAAGTTGCTGTTAGGTGTGACTCTGTAGCTGGCCATCCCTTATGAGGACCCTATGTTCTTCTAATTGCAGATAATTTCTATGAAAACCTAAAATATTTTCTGACTGATTTTGATACTAAATATGCCTCACAGTTATCTGAAATCAGTTTTACTTTTTATTTTATTCTAAGATTTCAAATTGAAAATCAGGAGTAGGAACTTCTGAAACTTTCTAACATATATTTAGATTTTTCTTTTTTATAAAATATTCTTGAAACACAATCAGGGACCATGAAGAACATAAAATGTTCCTTTTCTTGCCTTGCTATATCATACTATTCAGGGGGCAATCAGTAATAACAGTCTGATATGTGTACTTCATTATTTTTATTCTTTCCATATACGACTATATATATGTACACTCACAGGTGTTTATCTATTTGTAAAAAAAAAAAAAAAAAAAAACCAGTATCATATGATTAGTGTTTTTCTGCAACCTGCTTGCTTCACAGTATGTATCTTGAGGATTGTTTTTGTTAGTTTAAATGTAGGTCTGGCTCTTTAATGATTGGAATTTTGCTGTATGGCTGATAAGACTGAACTGCAATGAAAATAATCTTTGCCTGTATCTTTTAGTACTTCTTTATAAATGGATCTTTCTAATGTAATATAGTATTAGAATTTGTGTATTTGAAACTCAGGTAATTATCACCTTGCAAAAAAAGTTGTACTAATTTATCTTTTATAGTAGGCATTCTTGGTGTGCCACCCAGACCCCATACTGGGTTGATGCACCCATTCCCAGCTGCTGACAGTGTTGGCTAATAATGGCTCACAGCTGCCCCCTTCTCCAGAGACTTCCTTTTCAGATGACAGGGGTTGCCTTGCCCAGAAGTTACCTGTCCGCCACAATCCCATCTCCCTGACTTACCCCTTCTTGGTCAGCCCACTGCCAGTGATTTGATCCTGGGGCACAGAAAGCTAGGGACTCTTGTCTCAAAGTAGAACAAACTCTGTAGGTGGGATTCATGCTGTAGAACTCCCCCATGGATCAGGCCAAAACCAGACTCCAGATGATTCTATATCCTTAATTAGCTCTTTCCCCTTCCTTATCCCATTTCCTTCACTTTTCTCCTGTGAGTTCTCCCTCAGTGAATCACATGCATCCAAATCCCAAAACACTTTACCAGCAGTGTATTGGAATGCCCACTTCAAACCCCTTTTCTGAACTAGATGTTATCAATCCTTTTATATTTGCCAATCTGATCAATGAAAAATGGTGGCACAAAATTTCACATTTATTAGTTACATTAAGATTCGAATATATGTTTATGTATCTTTTATTTCTTCTGTTAATTCTGTTCATATTCTTTGCCTGTATTTCTCTCGGGCTGTTTTACCTCCTTACTGAAGCTCTGTATATTATAGATAATAACGTTGTTACTTATGCGTATTTTCTCTGAGTCAGTTGTCTTTTTTTTTTTTTTTAACTTTATGTCAATTGCTCTACCAAGTGTTATATTTTGAAAGGCCTACCTAGCTTTAAAATTATGTACATGATTCTCATATTTATTTTTTCTGGGATTTTCTTAGTCTCTTTTTTGTTTTTGAAAAGTCATAAGATATGGATAAGGTGACAATATTCTTATACTTGGACTTTCTCTTCACATCTTTAGCTGTGGCTTTTAAATTCAGACAGTTTGGTGATTGAATCATTGAGAAATTCTAAATATATCAAAAAATTCCCATTGTTGGAAGACACATTGAAAGCAGATTCTAGTTCTGCCTGGAGTGCTATCAAGGTCCTCTACCAGCCATGCATCAAAAGCAGGAATGAAAAGTAAGTTGTGCATTTGTTTTCTCATCCACATTATGTTTTATCTTTTGTTGTCATGTTGGTGTTAAGAAATTAATGAATTAAATGCCACTATACCCCTTCCCTGCTTGAAGCTTCTAGGAGCCATACTGCTAAATATTATATGTTTAAAATAGGTTGAATTATTACAGATGATTCATGCTAATATGCAGAAAGCTTGCTTTTACCAAAAATTATTATTTTTTTCTTGTAATCTAAGCTGTCTGTACATATGGCTGCAGTACTAAATCCGACTTCAACAGTGATGAATGTTTACCAATAAGCACTTTCCAGGCATCAGGATACAATAATGAACAAAACACAGCCCCTACCTCTTAGCATTGTTGTTCTAATGGGGGAAGGCAGACCATAAACAAAACAGATTCTTATGTCTCTTACTATGTGTCAGGCACTCATCTAAGAACTCATAGGTCATTTAAGCCTAACAACAACCTGTGTGGTAGGTACTATTATCATCCCCACTTTAAAGATAAGCACACTAAGATACTGGTAGTAAATTACTCTAGTGAAAAATGAAACAAGGTAAGGTAGTTGGCGAGGGGTAGGATGGGAGTAGGATGTTGTCATTTTATATTGCAAAGTCAGGAAAGATTCCTTAGATAAAGTGATATTTAAGCAGATAACTTGAAGGAAGTGAAGTGCTGAGCCATATCTGATGGAAGATCATTCCCAGAAAAGGAAACAGCAGGTATTCTTATTGTAACAGAATCAAAGTTTGTACTTGTCCCGTACTCTCAGATGGGTTTAATCAAATTTGTCCTAAGGACGGAAGGATCTTAGTCTTTTTCTGGAAAGTAAATAAGACATTGAAAAAATTAATTACGTTTCTTATGCAAGTAGTACCAGTCATAAAAGATCCAAACACTAAGAGACATATGTAAGGTAAAATTATATCCCTCTCCAGAAGTAAAACGTTTGTTGTGTACTCTTCCACTTCTTTTTCCATTCATTTTGCACTTAAACGTGTATTTTTTTACACTTAAGCCCATGTCTTAGAGATTCTTTCCATGTCAGTGCTTGACATTTTATGAAATGGAGGTACTATAAATTACTTAGCCATTTTTCTTTTAATTGATATTTGGTTTATTACTTTTTTGCTGTTATAATTAGTGTTGTAATCTTGTATATTTGTTTTCTGATTATAAGTTTTCTATATTAGAGGAATTTCTAGAGGTACAATTGTTGAGTCAAAGGGTATGGACATTTAAAATTTTGAGAGGTAATATCAAATTATTTTGTAAAAAGGTATCATGAATTTATACTCCCACCTGAAGTTTTTATAAATGTCCATTACCCTAAATTCTCACTGAAATTTCCATTTAGATTTTTGCCTATCTGATGTGATTCTAAAGGAAACAGGTACTTGACACTATCCTTATATTTTATTGAGGCATGTCCAATGGATGCATCTCAGTTTTATGCTTTTGAGACTCTTTTTGAGGGCTTGGATTTTTTTTTTTTTTTTTGGTGCCCTTATACGTAGTCAACTATTAAGCTCTACATTGATTATATTTTCTTTTGATGTGTGTGTGTGTGTGTATGTGTGTGTATCTTTATATATTTAGGTTTATATAATCAAATTTATTAAAACCCTTTATATTCATCTTTTCTATTTATTGAAATGTGGACTTTTCTGACAGGTATGTTGAATCTTACATTATGATTATGTAAGTAATTTTCTTCTGTTTTGATTCTAGTTTTCACATTATATATTTTAAAGCTGTATTGTTAGAGAAATAAAAGCATGACAACTAATTGAGTATACTATCAATAGGAGATTTTGCTCTTCTTCAATTTAATGCTAGTTTTTGTTTCATTCTAATTTGCTGTGATGGTTAATAGTAAGTGCCAACTTGATTAGCTTGAAGGATGCAAAGTATTGGTCCTAGGTGGGTCTGTGAGGGTGTTGCCAAAGGAGATTAACATTTGAGTCAGTGGGCTGGGGAAAGGCAGACCCACCCTTAATTTGGGTGGGCACCATCTAATCAGCTGCCAGCATGGCTGGAATATAAAGCAGGCAGAAAAACATGAAAAGACTAGACTGGCTTAGCCTCCCAGCCTACATCTTTCTCTAGTGCTAGATGCTTCTTGCCCTTGAACATTGGACTCCAAGTTCTTCAGCTTTGGGATTAGGACTGGCTTCCTTGCTCCTCAGCTTATAGATGGCCTATTGTGGGACCTTGAGATTGTGTGAGTTAATATGATCATATATGTGTGTGTGTGTGTGTGTATATATCTTCATATATATGAAGATTTATATATTTATATATGAAGAGATATATATATATATGGCTTTTTATATATGAAGAATTAAATATATGTATAAAAAGATTTACAAATATATGTCTATATATTCTATTAGTTCCATCCCTCTAGAGAGCCCTGACTAATACGGATTTTGATACCAGGAGTGGTTCTAGAGGAACAGAATATTAAGGATAGAGTTCTTTCATTGGTTTTGAGGTTTCTGGAGTTGGCTGCTTAATATGATTACATCCAAAAATGCTAAGGTCTCTACTTCTGATAACATGGAGAACACTGATAGTCCTTGGCATGAACTGTTAACAGAGTTATGCACAGTAAATACATTTGACACTCCTGATTCACTGCTTATGAGAGGCAAGGAGTTTAGTGACTCTCTGCATAATGCCTTTGACTATATTAAGGAACATAATGAAGTTGGTTGGTTGCTCCTAAGTTCACTGGACAAAGTGATAAAAGAAAATGATGAACTCAGGGATTCTAACTCCCAGCTTCAGAAACAGATACGGAGCCTCAAATCTGCTAAGATTGCCTTGAGTGAGAATCTTATCTCCTGTAGAGAAAGAGTTGAAATTGTGGAAAATCAGACACAAGTTTATCATGTGAGTGACTGACCTGCAATGAAAAGTGTATGCACAGCCTCACCAGGTGTCTACTGTTAAAGTGAGGGGATTAATCGGGAAAAAATGGGACCCTGAAACTTGGAATGGGGATATGTGGGAGGACCCTGATGAAGCTGGGGATACTGAGCTTATAAACTCTAAGGAACCTTTCTTGCCAGAAGACACAGCTTCCCCATCCCCAGTAGTGGCAACATCCCCTTTCCAACCCATGCTGCCATCAGCATTTCCACCTTTGTCTGAGGAGATAAACCCTTTACTGCCTGAGGCAATAGCGATGGCCTCCCCAGAGGCGGTTTCCAAGCAAGATAATGTTGATTCTCCTCAGGAGCCACCCCCAAAACCTCTGTTTGCTTCTAGACCTATAACTAGACTAGAGTCTCGGTGGACCCCTAGAGGTGAGGTTGAGAGTAAGACCCATGAAGAGGTGTACTACAAGCGAAAAGAACTGCTTGAGTTTTCTAATGTATATAAACAGAAATCTGGAAAACAGGCATGGGAATGGATATTAAGGGTGTGGGATAATGGTGGAAGGAATATAGAGTTGGATTAGACTGAATTTATTGATTTGGGCCCACTAATTAGGGATTCTTCATTTAATATTGCAGCTTGGGGAGTTACAAAAGGTTCTAATAGTTTATTTGCTTGGTTAGCTGAAAGATGGATTAAAAATGGCCCACTGTGAGTGAGCTGGAAATGCCTGATCTCTCTTCGTTTAATGTAGAGGAAGGGATGGTGGAGTGGATTAGTCTCTTTAGACCTACTCATCCCAGCTGGGAGGGTCCAGAAGATATACCCTTGACCAATGCTTTGTGAAATAGATTTGTGAAGGCAGCACCTTCATCTTTGAAGAGCCCTGTAATAGCCCTTCTCTGTATGTCAGATCTAACAGTGGGAACTGCAGTCACTCAGCTACAAAATTTAAATACAATTGGAATAATTGGATCCCGAGGTGGCAGGGGCCAAGTGGTGGCACTCAGCTGTCAAAGGCAAGCTGGGCATAGCTACTGTGATGGACAGAAGAGGCAAAGCAGCAATCAGAATAATCTGACTCCTGTCGAACTCTGGCATTGGCTAATTACAATGTTCCTAGAAGTGATAGGAAGCCTACTGCATTCCTACTTAATTTATATAAGCAGAGAACTTCCAGACTAATTTGAATTATAAAAGCAGAGAATCATAGTCCCTTAATCAATTTCCAGACTTGAGCCAGTTCACATACCCAGAACCCCTTGAATGAAAGGGAGACCGGGTCCCCTTGAGGAAGGACCACTCTACACTACTGACAGTTTATGCTGTGAATCTTTCTCCCATCCTTCCCCAAGGAGACCTCCAGCCTTTTACCAGGCTAACTGTTCAATGGGCGTAGGGAAATGATCAGACATTTCAGGGACTACTGGACACTGGCTCTGAGCTGACGCTGAGTCCAGGGGACCCAAAATGTCATTGTGGTCCTCCAGTTAAAATAGGGGCTTATGGAGGTCAGGTAATTGATGGAGTTTTAGCTCAGGTCTGACTTACAGTGGGTCCATTGTGTCCCTGGACTTATCCTGTGGTCATCTCCCCAGTGCCAGAATGCATGATTGACATAGACATACTTAACAACTGGTAGAACCCCCACATTGGCTCCCTGACTGTAGGTTGAGAGCCATAATGGTGGGAAAGGCCAAATGGAAACCATTAGAGCTGCCTCCACCTAGAAAAACAGTAAATCAAAACCAATATCGCATCCCTGGAGGGACTGCTGAAATTAGTGCCACCATCAAGGACTTGAAAGATGCAGGGGTGGTGATTCCTACCATATCCCTGTTCAACTCTCTTATTTGGCCTGTGCAGAAGACAGATGGCTCTTAGAGAATGAAAATGGATTATCGTAAGTGTAACAAAGTGGTGACTCCGATTGCAATTGCAGTACCAGATGTGGTTTCATTGCTTGAGCAAAGTAACACATCTCCTGGTACTTGGTATGCAGCCACTGATTTGGCAAATGCCTTTTTCTCCACTCCTGTCCGTAAGGCCCACCAGAAGCAATTTGTCTTCAGCGGACAAGGCCAGCAATATGCCTTTACTGTCCTACCTCAGGAGTATATCAACTTTGTGTCATAATCCTATTTGGAGAGACCCTGATCACTTCCCTTCTTCAAGATATAACACTGGTTTTTTATGTTGAGGACAGTATGATGATTGAATCCAGTGATCAAGAAGTAGCAAACACACTGGACTTATTGGTGAGAGATTTGCGTGCCAGAGGATGGGAAATAAATCCAACTAAAATTCAGGGACCTTCTACCTCAGTAAAATTTCCGGGGGTCCAGTGGTGTGGAGCCTGTTGAGATATTCTTTCTAAGGTGAAGGAAAAGTTGCTGCATTTGGCCTCTCCTACAACCAAGAAAGAGGCACAATGCCTGGTAGGCCTGGTATGATTTTGGAGGCAACACGTCCCTCATTTGGGTGTGTTACTCTGACCCATTTATCGAGTTACCCAAAAGGCTGTCAGTTTTGGGTGGAGTCCAGAACAGGAGAAGGCTCTGCAACAGGTCCAGGCTGCTGTGCAAGCTGCTCTGCCACTTGGGCCATATAACCCAGCAGATCCAATGGTGCTTGAGGTGTCATTGGCAGTTAGGGATGCTGTTGGAGCCTTTGGCAGGCCCCCATAAGGGAGTCTCTGCTGTTAGCAGAGGCATCAGGATTTTGGAGCAAGGCCCTGCATCTTCTGCAGATAACTGTTCTCCTTTTGAGAAACAGATCTTGGCCTGTTACTGGGCTTTGGTGAAAACTGGATATTTGACTATGAATCATCAAGTCACCATGTGACATGAACTGGGTACTTTCTGACCTGTCTAGCCATAAAGTGGTCCTGCACAGCAGCATTCCATCATCAAATGGAAGTGGTATATACATGATTGGGCTCGAGCAGGTCCTGAAGGCACAAGTAAGTTACATGAGGAAGTGGCTCAAATGCCCATGGTCTCCACTCCTGCCACCCTGCTGTCTCTTCCCCAGCCTACACCAGTGGCCTCGTGGGGAGTTCCCTATGATCAGTTGTCAGAGGAAGAGAAGACTAGGGCCTAGTTCACAAACGGTTCTCCACGATATGCGGACACCACCTGAAAGTGGACAGCTACAGCACTATAGCCCCTTTCTGGGACATCCTTGAATGATAGCAGTGAAGGGAACTCTTCCCAGTGGGCAGAACTTGGAGCAGTGAACCTTGGATGGAAGGAGAAATGGCCAGATGTGCAATTATATACTGATTCATTGTAGCCAATGGTTTGACATGGTCAGACATTTGGAAGAAGCATGATTGGAAAATTGTGACAAAGAAATTAGGGGATGAGGTATGTGGATGGACCTCTCTGAGTGATCAAAAACTGTGAAGACAGTTGTATCCCATGTGAGAGCTTACCAACAGGTGACCTCAGCAGAGGAAGATTTTAATAATCAAGTGGATAGGATGACTCATTCTTAGCCTCTTTCCCTAGCCACCCTGTCATTGCCCAATGGGTCCATGAATAAAGTGCCCATGGTGGCAGGGATAGATGTTATGCATGGGCTCAGCAACATGAACTTCCACTCACCAAGGCTGACCTGGCTATGGCCACTGCTGAGTGCCCAATTTGCCAGCAGCAGAGACCAACACTGAGCCCTTGATATGGCGCCATTTTTGGGGGTGATCAGCCAGCTATTTGGTGGCATATTGATTATATTGGACCTCTTCCATCATGGAAAGGGCAGAGGTTTGTCCTCAGTGGAATACACACTTTGGATATGGATTTGCCTATCCTACACACAATGCTTCTGCAAGACTCCCATCCGAAGACTCACAGAATGCCTTATCCACCATCATGGTATTCCACACAGCACTGCCTCTGACCAAGGCACTCACTTTATGGCTAAAGAAGTGCAGCAGTGGGCTCATGCTCATTAGACTCACTGATCTTACTGTGTTCCCCATCATCCTGAAGCAGCTGGATAGAACAGTGGAATGGCCTTTTGAAGTCACAATTACAACAGCAAGTAGGTGACAATACTTTGCAGGGCTGGGGCAAAGTTCTCCAGAATGCCGTGTATGCTCTGAATCAGCATCCAGCATATGGCAGTGTTTCTCCCATAGCCAGGATTCATGGGTCCAGGAATCGAGGGGTGGAAGTGGAAGTGGCACCCATAGTGATCCACTAGCAAAATGTTTGCTTCCTCTTCCTGCAACATTACTTTCCGCTGGCCTAGAGGTCTTAGTTCCAGCAGGAGCAACGCTGCCACCAGGAGACAAAACAACGATTCCATTAAACTGGAAGTTAAGATTGCCACCTGGACACTTTGGGCTCCTCCTACCTTTAAGTCAACAGGCTAAGGAGGAAGTAACAGTGTTGCCTGCGGTGAGTGACCTGGACTATCAAGATGAAATCAGTCTACTGCTCCACAATGGAAGTAAGGAAGAGTATGCATGAAATACAGGAGATCCATTAGGGCATCTCTTAGTATTACCATGCCCTGCAATTAAGGTCAATGGGAAACTACAACAGCTCAATCCAGGCAGGACTACAAATGACCCAGACCCTTCAGGAATGAAGGTTTGGTTCACTCTACCAGGAAAAAAAAACACAACCTGCTGAGGTGCTTGCTGAAGGCAAAAGGAATACAGGATGGGTAGTAGAAGAAGGTAGTCATCAATACCAGCTATGACCAGATGACCAGTTGCAGAAACAAGGAATGTAAGTGTCATGAGTATTTCCTTCTCCTTTTGTTAAAAACACATTTGTGCACTTGTACTAAGAAAATATCTTCATCATACTTCCTTTTTCCTTTATCATGTGACATAAAGTTTATTGACTTCATATGAGCTTTTAAGTATTGTTAACTTTATGGAATAGAGGGTTGGGGATTGGTGCATTTCCGGTTGTATGAAGGATAGTTGTATTACGTTAGGCATAATTATGACCTTCTTATTGTTTTTATTTGAAGATTATGTATGATCTCAGGAGATGTGTATGGGTACAAGTTAACAAGGGATCGACTTGTGATGATTAATACTAAGTATAAACTTGACTGGATGCAAAGTATTGATCCTGGGTGTGTCTGTGAGGGTGTTACCAAAGGAGATTAACATTTGAGTCAGTGGGCTGGGGAAAGGCAGACCCACCCTTAATCTGGGTGGGCACCGTCTGATCAGCTGCCAGCATGGCTGGAATATAAAGCAGGCAGAAAAAACGTGAAAAGACTAGACTGGCTTTGCCTCCCAGCCTACGTCTTTCTCCTATGCTGGATGCTTCTTGCCCTTGAACATTGGACTCCAAGGTCTTCAGCTTTGGGATTTGGACTAGTTTCCTTGCTCCTCAGCTTACAGATGGCCTGTTGTGGCACCTTTTGATCATGTGAGTTAATACTCCTCAATAAACTCCCCTTTATATGTATTTATCTGTCTTATTAGTTCCATCCCTCTAGAGAACCTTACTAATACATTTGCCTGATGTTAATACTACTATATTTACTTTATAAAAAATTGTTGATTTGTTCTTTTTGTGTTTATTTTCACCTGTCTTGTGTCATTTAATCAAGTGTATATTGCATTAAGATATACCTTATGAACTGCGTATAGCTGGATAGTTTAAAACTCCAGTAGGAGAGTCCTTCTATTTTAATGGTGAATTTAATTATTCACATTTATTGTGATTTTGATGAATTTGGACATAGTTTGCTCTTTTAGATTGGTTGCCCTCTCTGTGTCATTTCTTTCCTCCAATGATTTGGAAGCAAAAAAGAACTTTTTTGTTTACTTCAAAATGATTATTCATGATTAACCTTAAAATTTTAATACACATTTAAATTTACTCTTTTTTTTAACTGTCAATATTTAGATTTAATTAGTATCCATACTCTTCACTGGAACAAGGAAAGACTTGGAGATTCATGTTTGTCTTTTTGCTCCCTCCCTAACCTCCTCCCTTTCCTATGTTGAATCCTTTGTCATTCTGATGATATGATGGTTGTATTTCTTCTTAAAGAAATATTAAGCTGAAGCCCTCCTCCATTTGTCTACTGTCATGCATCATGACCATGAAAGTTTTGTATCTTTATTATAAATACTTCCTTAAAAAGGTATGGTATTATTTGATATGTTCTCTTTTTGTGATTTTTTTTACTCAGTATTCTTTGTTTGATTTTTTTAATGTGATGAAGTATACTCTTTAATACTTCTTTTAACCTTGGACTATAGTCAATCTGTGAGTATCTGAAAATTTATTATACGTATTCTGTCTCTCCAAAAACCTGTAGGATTTTCTTTTTATCCTTGGCTTTCTAAGATTTTATACAGATATGTTTAAATGTGAGCATTCACTCAAAATTTTCTCTTATGTCATAATCTCTTTTTACAGATACAATCTCTGTGATAATAATATTTTTGCTTAAAGTCTTGTTGTTTCTCTATTAATGTTTTCCTTGGGTGTTGGCTCTTCTGTTTTTGAAAACAAAGATTGAGTTTGGTACCTGTCTTTCATGGTGGTGCATTTCCCAAATGTTTGATTATTTCACTAGAATTCCTGCCCTGAAATGTAAACTCCGCGTGAACCAGGACCATCTCTGTCTTGCTCAGCTAGATGAGTACTTATAAAAGTGCTCAAAGCATTCAATTAATGTTTGTGCAATGGTGCATGGTTTTCTGCTTATCTTTGTAATATTTGGTAATCATTATTTACCTATTGGTAACTGTAGGTTCTTGTTACCATAGCCTGCCTGTATGGATTAGTGAAAGATAACTCACAGGATATACTAGCATGCATGTACCAGTTTGTCTTTTGACAACTTTGAAGTATTAAGAAAAAGGAAGTGGTTTATTTTGCTGATTGTTATATTCATTATATGTAGAATCTTTACCTTTCCTTTCTTGAAGAGTATTATAAGAATCTGATGCACCTGCCTTATTACTTCACTCATTCTTAACAAATTCCTCTGACACTGGAAATATTGTGACTATAGTCTTATGTGTTCTCTTGTATTCAATTAGTAGATTTTTTAAAACTCCAACTGTCTTAGGGACAAGTTGACATCTAATAAATTAATTTGGTCACTTTAGTTTGCCTGTTGCTTATAACTACTTTTGTTGTATTTTTCCTCCTGCTATTGTTTGACGCTCTGCCCCCAAGGTATGAAGAGAAGTAGGTAAACATGCTGTGAGTTATTTACTTTGTCATTTAAGGACATTAGTGTCTTTTTGGGTGTGACTGAACAAGCTGTAGACTTCCTGGCATATTTTTGGCACAGGGGGTGGTGTATTAACTATTTTAGTCCAATTGGCTAGAACTGTTTTCTAGTGGAAGTGTGGATTGCCAGATGGTAGTCTAAAAGAGGAAAATAGCAAATGTAACTATGGTTTTATTTCCTTGAGCATACACCAAAAAGTGGCATGTAGTATTTTTAGAGTGTTCCTTCTTTCTAGCAATAGACACACATCTCTGTCAACACTCAACACTTTGAAGTGTATTGTTTTTCATCCTCCCCTCCTGCCCACTCCAGCTAGAGTTTCACATCTTGGTGAGCGCCAGTGGTTTTTTTTTTTTTTTTTTTTTTGTACTGCTCCACATTTTGTATTGGGGAAATAATTTATTTCATATATCACATTTTTTAGTTTACTTATCAGCATTTAGATGCTAAATATTAACTTTTTGGCTTTAGATTCTGTATTAACTTCTGTAGTTTAAGTCTGCCAATTCATCAGTCCACCTGTGGCCTCATATGCTCTAGACTGGGAGTAATTTAGCCTCACAGGAGACATTTGGCAATGTCTGGAGACATTTTTAGTTGTCACAACTTGGGGAACTACTGGCGTCTAGTAAATAGGGATGCTCTTAAGCATCCTTCAGTGCAAAGGAGAACTCCCACAACAAGGAATTTTTCAACCCCAAATGCCAATAGTGCCAAATTTGAGAAACCCTAATCAAGACATCTGAAATCAAACTTTGTCTGCCTTTTTCCCTCTGTGTGTTATATAGCCCACAATTTTCTTGAAATTGTGTTTAGGCCAGCAAATAAGAAAATCTTACTATCACATGAGCCAAAATGTCTTTTTCCTTATATTTTTTACTCTTTTTGAGACAAGGTCTCACTCTGTCACCCAGACTGGAGTGTAGTGGGTCAGTCTCAGCTCACTGTAGCCTCAACCTTCTGGGCTCAAGTGATCCTCCCACCTCAGCCTCCCAGGTAGCTGGGATTACAGGTACATGTCACCACACCTAGCTACTTTTTGTATATTTATATTTTGTAGAGGTGGGATTTTGCCATGTTGCACAGACTTATCTCGAGCTGCTGGGCTGAAGTGATTCACCCACCTCAACCTCCCAAAATTTTGGGATTACAGACATAAGCCACCGTACCCAGTGAGCCAAAGTTTCTATTAAATATAATCCACTTTAACTTTGTTAGGTTAAACAGAATAAGTGACAAAAAATATAAATGTTTATGTCACACTTCTCTTTTTTCTGTAAGGCAAATATGAAGAATAGATTTGTTTTTATTAAATATTGGTGAAGAATTTCATAGTTATCAAGCTCCTTGTTTTTGTATTTTTAGGAGAAAAAAGACTTAGGAGAATGCAATTAGTAGGGAGTAAAGAAGTGTTTTTTATTTAAGCTAAAATTGAATTCTCTTCACTTTGTAAGTTACATGAGCCCTAGTATTGGTATTGGTAGTGGTTCTTCCCACCTTTTTCAAAGGATAAAATATCTAATTTAGGAATGTGGAAATTTGAGCTGAGAAGAACAATTCTACATTTGACTATTATTAATAACAGTTTCTTACAAAATATATTGAGGAAAAAATGATGATGAAATGTTATTTTCAGCTTTAGTAAAATATAGAGACGAAACTATAAACTAGTTTGGTTTCTTTATTTTGCTACATATTGCTAAATATTATCTCTAAAATAGATGTGTTGTTTTAGCTTAAGATAGTTTTAAAAATATGTTATTTTTTCCAATGAAGTAAAAACAAATGTAACCACACCCATATATATTTTGTAGTCCTAGAATAGTATTAGTAGTTGTCTTTACTTGTAAAGTAGTATTTCCTTATCTTTTTTTCTTTATTTCAGCAGGAAAATTGAAACTCTAATTTTAAAAATTGTATTTAAAAACACATAACACATGCCATTTTAACCATTTTTAAGTGTATATTTCAGTAGCGTTAAGTATATTCTGTTGTTGTGAAACAGATCTCCAGAACAATTTTATCTTGCAAATCTGAAACTCCATACTCATTAAACCACAACCCTCTTTCCCACTCACCCCAGCCTCTGTTAACCACCATTCTACTTTCTACTTATATGAATTTGACTATATTATAGTTGACTAGAGCTGCCATAGCAAAATACTACAGACTAGATGCCTTAAACAACAGACATTTATTTATTTTTTCTGGAGGCTAAAAGTCTAATTTTAGAGGGTAAAATTCCAAGATCAAGGGTTGGTTTCTCGTGAGGGCTGTCTTCCTGGCTTGTAAATGACTGTTTTCTCTCTGTGTCCTCGCATGGCCTTTCCTCCTGTGCATGTCAAAGAAAGAGAGAGATCTCCTGTGTCTCTTCCTCTTCTGGTAAGGACAGCAGCCCTATCAGATTAGGGACCCATCTTTATGACCTCATTTAATCTTAATGACCTCCTATCTCCAAATACAGGGACATTGGGGTCCTATCTCCAAATATAGGAACATTGGGGTTAGGGCTTGAACTTACTAATTTGAAGGGGCACAATTCAGTCCATAACATTGGCTACTTTTGTTTGTTTGTTTGTTTGTTTGTTCTTTGAAACAGAGTCTCACTCTGTCACTCAGGCTGGAGTGCAGTGGTGCTATCTCTGCTCACTGCAACCTCTGCCTCCCAAGTTCAAGTGATTCTCCTGCCTCAGCCTCCCAAGTAGCTGGGATTACAGGCGTGAGCCACCATGCCTGGCTAATTTTTGTATTTTTAGTAAAGTTGGGGTTTCACCATGTTGGCCAGGCTGGTCTCGAACTCCTGGCCTCAAGTGATACACCCACCTCAGCCTCCCAATGTACTGGGATTATAGGTGTGAGCCACCGTGCCCAGTCAACATTGACTACTTTTTGATATCTCTTGTAAGTAGAATCATAGTGTTTGTCTTCCTGTGACTAGTTTATTTCATTTAGCATGATGTCCTCAAGTTTCATTCACATGGTAGTATGTGACAGGATTTCCGTCCTTTTAAAGACCGAGTATCTTTCCATGGTATGTATATACTACATTTTGTTTATCTTTTCATCTGTCAGTGGACATTTGGGTTGGTTCTACCTCTTGGCTATTTTACATAGTGCTGCTATGAACATTGGCGTGCAAATGTCTTTTTGAGGCCCTGTTTGCAATTTTTTTTTCTTTTAATTAAAAAAAAAAAAATAGAGACAGCATCTTACTATGCTGCCCAGGCTGGTCTTAAACCCCTGGTCTCAAGCGATCCTCAAGCCTTAGCCTTCCAAAGTGCTGAGATTTCGTGTGTGAGTCACCATGCTCAGTCTGAATTCTTTTGGATATATATATCTGGAAGTGGGTTTGCTGGATTATATGATAGTTCTATTTTTAATTATTTAAGGAACCTTCACACTGTCTTTTATAGCAGTTGCAGCGTTTTATAATCCTATCAAAAGTGCAGAAGCAGTCCAGTTTCTCCACATCCTTGCTAGCGCTTGTTGTTCTCTTTTTTTAAGAGTAGCCATCGTAATGGATGCAAGGTGATATCATTGTGGTTTAATTCGCATATTTCTGATGATTAGTGATATTGAGCATCCTTTCATGTTTGTTGGTTATTTGCATATCACCTTTGGAGAAATCTCTGTTTAAGTCCTTTGCCCTTTTTAATCAAGTCCTTTTAATTTGTTATTGAGTTGTAGGAATGCTTTATATTCTGGATAATAATCCCTTATGAGATGCATGATTTGCAAATATGTTCTCTCATTCTGGAGGTTGCCTTTTCACTTTGTTCATTGTGTCTTTTGATGCACAAAGGTTTTTAAGTGTGAGATAGTCCCATTTCTCTATTTTTGCTTTTGTTGCCTGTGCTTTTAGTGTCATTTCCAAGATATCATTGCCAAACTCTCCTTAATTCTGATACTCTGCACCTCATGTGGCAGAGACTGTCATTGCCTGAAATAACTTTGGAAATAAAATTAGGTGGTTTTGAGAAGATTTAGAGGAAATTGTCTTTTTGGTTGGTTAAAAACAAAAAAACACAAAGGTTAATTATGCTGATTTTATATCCAGCAGAGTATATAAGACTATTATTTAATAGTTGTGTAACCTGCTAAAACACTTTATGTTATCTTATTTGAATAGTGTGTGAATATGATGTTAGAATAAATGAATGAAGGAATTGACAAGTGTCACCAAATGCTAAAGAACGTGTTATTAAACAATCTCAAGTAAGTGTTTATTCCACTTCCCACTTAGGAGTCACAAGGTGACATTGTCAGTGCATCCCAGTTGGGTACATTGACTTTGCAGTGTAGGATGTACTTAAACTTCAGAAATGAATGTTCAAGTCTTACGTTTTACAATCAAGAAATCTGAGGACCAAAAAGAGAAATAACTTCAGTTAGTCAGTATGTTACCGATAAAACCAGAATTAGAGTTGGGTTGTCCTGATTTCAAATTCAGTACTTTTCATTGTATCATGTAGTCTCTCACCAGAAAATATTAGGAGATCCGAAAAGGCCACTATGAATGTGTATTTTTCCTCAAGAGAAATTCTCCTGGTAGTTTAGAATGTGTCAAACTTTTGATAACTCCCCAAAATATACTGCTTACTATACTATATTCAGTGAAATTTATGCCTCTTAATCTGTAACATCAGTAGCAGAAACTTCTGATTTACAGTATGTTCATATCTGATGTTATAGATCAGAATTTGTGGGTACAAATGTGATTTTCTTTAGAAGTTCAATGCCTTAGCTCCTTAGAACAAGAATCTATTGAATGGAAATTACTCTGAAGATACAGAGAAGTAATTAGGTGCTTATGGAAAAATATAAATGCATCATTTGAAATCACTTTTCACATATTTGTCTGTTAGTATTATCACCAAAATGTATACATCTAGGGACCATTCATTATTAAGCAAATTAAGTACGTACTTCTTTCATTTGTAAATGGCAAATATCTTTTTTAGACTTTTAAGTATAGTCATGAACTTCACAGTGACATTGCAATGACAGACTGCATATATGGCAGTGGTCCCGTAAGATTATAATACTCTATCTTTCCTGTACCTTTTCTGTGTTTAGATATGTTTAGATACATAAAGAATTACCATTGTGTTACTGTTGCCTACAGTACTCAGTGCAGTAATGTGCGCTGTGGGTCTGTAGCCTAGGAATAATAGACTATATCACTTAGGTTTGTCTGAGTAACTCCATGATGTTCACACAAAGACGAAGTTGCCTAATAACGCATTTCTCAGGATGTATCCATGTTGTTAAGCGACACATGACTGTACAATGGCCTAAACTAAAACTTGTTTTATTTGAAATTCCTATACTATCCATGAATCCAGTAGTAATAATAAAAGAAGAAACAGAAAATAAGGCATATAATAAAAGTGAGCTTTTTTTTTTTTTTTACTAGAAATTCCAGGTGTCCTATGAAAAGCAGTTATTCTCTTCAGATCGCTTCCTTGAGGAGAATCTGGTTTCCTTCTTCTGATGAAAAAATATGAGACAAATCTGATCATGACCTGTGAGAATAAAAAGGGCTTGGGGACTGCGATTGGGTAGAGGATGGAAGGGGAATCTGTATATAAAATTGTTTCTTCTCTGTTCTATGTTTTCTAATTGTATGTGAGATAGTTTTATGAGTCAGACCTGAAGTAGTTGTCTTAACCTTTCGTATGAGAAAGGTCTACGTTTTCCTTTTTTCTCTTTTTTATTACCTCCTGCTGTACTTGGTACTGTATTAATAAGTGATTTTGAAGCAGGAGAACAAAGATTTTGCCAAAAAGGAACTTATGGTCAAGTTAAGGCAACATGGTAAATACACCCCCAAAATGTATTCAAAAGACCAAAATCTATATAAATGCTAATGTCTTAGTCTGTTGTGCTGCTATAACAAAATACCTGAGACTAGGTAATTTATGACAACAGAAATGTATTTATCCGGATTCTGGAGGCTGGGAAGTCTAAGATAAAAGTGCCAGCAGTTCTGATGTCTGGTGAGGGCCCCATGTCTGCTTCCAAGGTGGTGCCTTGTTACTATATCCTTACAGGATGAAAGGGATGGAAGGACAAAAGGGCCCAGCTAGCCCACACCAGCCTTTTTTTTTTGAGATGGAGTCTCACTCTGTCGTCCAGGCTGGAGTGCAATGGCACAATCTTGGCTCACCGCAACCTCTGCCTCCTGTGTTCAAGTAATTCTCCTGCCTCAACCTCCCAAGTAGCTGGAATTACAGGCGCCTGCCACCACGCCCAGCTAATTTTTGTATTTTTAGTAGAGATGAGGTTTCATCAGGTTGGCCAGGTTGGTCTTGAACTGCTGACTTCAGGTGATCCACCCGCCTCAGCCTCCCAAAGTGCTGGGCTTACAGGGGTGAGCCATCATGCCTGGCCCACCGGCTCTTTTAAAAGGTGCTAATCTCATCCATGAGGGCAGAGCCATCGTGGTCTAATCGCCTCTCAAAAGCCCTACCTCTAAATACTGTTGCATTGGGAATTAAGTTTCAAAATGACTTTTGGAGAGGACACAAACATTCAAACCAAAGCATCTATGGAACAGGTTTTCATGGAGAACAGTATTCATTCACTGAATTAAAGAAAATAGAACAAAAGGTAGGAAGTACTGTCCCCCACTCCACCCCTATTCCAGGAAAAACTGAAAAGAGCTGGGCAGCAAAAACATCCACATGTTCAAATAGTGGATTCTAGCTAATGAAAGAGTATGTGGCTCCCAGAGGGCTTGGGAAGGTGGAGTGGGGGTCAGACACCTACTGTAGAGATGCTCACATTTATTTCTTTCAAATATTAGTTTCTACTCAACAGGGTGTTTTGAAAGAAAGGGTTCCACAGCTGAAAAAAAAAAATTTTAAGAATCACTGTGATATGAGGTGATATTTAAGAATCTGTGATATGCATTTCACCAGACTATGCTTGAATCCACTGGATTATGGCAAAGTTATGACTTGGAAAGCAACTACACTGAAGTTCTAATTGTTAGAATGGTCTTCCTTTTATTTGAGATAAATCTGCTTCCTAGACACTCTTCCAGAGCTGCTATTTTTTGAACATGATAGCTCTTCAGAGATTCAGGTAACCTGCTACTCTCTCCAGGCCAAACATTCTGAGATGGGGTGGCTTCAAACTTCCCTTTCCTTATACAATCTCTTTTTCCTTGTGGTCTTTCCCCTTTCCTATTACCATCTTGATTGCCTGTAAGAAGATGTTGCCCAGCATCCTGTCAATTGTGCGCAGTAAGAAGTGAACTGGAGAGAAGCTAAAGCTAAGGCTGCATCCTACAAGGCTGCTGTAGGAAATTTGTATATAAAGGGATAAGGCATTTGCAGTGAAGCTAGAGAAAAGAAGCTGAATTGTAAGAATCCATAGAATTTGGACAATTAATAGAAAAGTTTTCAACTTCAGGAATTAGAGAAGGTCATTGATTCATTCAGCAAATACTTATTAAATGTATAGTCTTGTGCTACATATTAGGAATTTAATATTGAGCTAAATGAGACCTTGTATCACAGACTTACTACAATCTAGCAGGAAAAATAAATAAATGCAAAACTGCAAACTGATTAGTGCTATGATGAAGAGATAAATGGTGCTATGAGAACAAATCAGATAAAAACCAACTGGGTCAGGATAGGAGTCCATGAAGAATTGATGCTTGGGCTAGGCACAGTGGCTCATGCCTGTAATTCCAGCACTTTGGGAAGCCATGGCTGGCAGATCATCTGAGGTAGGGGGTTCGAGACCGGCCTGACCAACATGGAGAAACCCCGTCTCTACTAAAAATGTAAGATTAGCAGGGTGTGGTGGCACATGCCTATAATTCTAGCTACTTGGGAGGTTGAGGCAGGAGAAATCTTTGAACCCAGGAGGTGGAGGTTGCAGTTAGCCAAGATCGCACCATTGCACTTCACCCTGGGCAACAAGAGCAAGACTCCATCTCAAAAAAAAAAAAAGAAAAAAAAAAAAATTGATGCTTGACTGCTACCTGAAGGATGAGAAGAAGTTTACTGTGAAGAGCTTCTAGGCAAGGGGTAGGAGGCAGTACAGTGAGTTCAAGGGACAGGAAAGTCAAGGTGACTAATAGAGAGAAACAGGCATAGGGTAGGGAAGAGACACACCAACTCAGGGACCCAAAGGGATTTGAAAGAGTTTAGTCTTTGTCCTAAGAACAATAAGAACCGATTGAACATTTTATCCAGAGAGAAGGAAGAGGTGGTTTAATTTAAGCTTCAGAAAGATTGTTCTGGCAGCCATCTAGAGAACAGTTGGATTTGGGTAGATCAGATAGGAAGCTATTGCAGTAGCCTAAGAGAGAGAAATTATTTTAGTTTGGACCTGGGTAATGGTAGCTGCGATAGATTTGAGAGATACTTATTAAGTAAAATTGCATACTTGGTGATTGATTGGATTTGGGGAATGGGCCGCCAAATACTGGGATAGATAATATTGGAAGAAGATAAAGTTTTGGGAGAAGATAATTGGTTCACTTTTGTACATGTTGAGTTGGAGGTGCATTTGAGTTGTTCAAGAGGGAATAGCAAATAGAATGTTAATATATAGACCTGGGGTTCAAGTGAAAGATTGGGGCTGGATTTGTAAATTTGTGAGTCATCTGCATATTAGTCATAATTGAAGCCAAAGGCATGAGTAAGATTATTTAGGAAGAAAGAATGGAAGACAGAGTAGTGAAGAACTCCCACATTTATAGGCTAGTTAAAGGAGGGTGAGTCTGGAAAGGAGATAGAGGAGTGGTGAGACAGAAGGAAAACAACAGTGTTGCTTTTTAGAAGCTAAGGGAGGAAACTGCTTTAAGAAGGAGAAAGTGGTCAAACGCTGCTGAGAGAGAGGTCAGTAAGATGTTGAATGTAAAACATGCATTGGATGTAGATTACAAAGGTTATTAGTGACTTTAGCAGGAATTTTCTTGTTGAGTGCCTGGGATGGGAGCCGGGGTGGAATGGGTGAGCAGTGAGTGAGAGGTGATATGCCAAACAGTAAGTGTGGACCACTGTTTCAAGAAGTTTGGCTGTGAAAGGAGAAGAACAGAGAAGAAGGGGATGAGAAGCTGACTTAAGGTAGGCAGGTGGGGTTAGACTCACTTGAGTCTATTTAAAAGCAACAGGGGGCCGGGTGCAGTGGCTCAGGTCTGTAATCCCAGCACTTTGGGAGGCCGAGGTGGGTGGATCACTTGAGGTCAGGAGTTCAAGACCAGCCTGGCCAACATGGTGAAACACCGTCTCTACTAAAAATACAAAAATTAGCTGGGTGTGGTGGTGTGCACCTATAGTCCCAGCTACTTGGGAGGCAAAGACAGGAGAACCACTTGAACCCAAGAGGCAGAGGTTGCCATGAGCTGAGATCGCGCCACTGCACTCCAGCCTGGATGACAGAGTGAGACTCTGTCTCAAAAAATAAAAAAGCCAACAGGGAAGGTCCTGTTGAGAAGAGGGTTATTACACATGAGAAAGAAGGTATGACTGATAGCAGGATTCCAGGACAAAATGAAAAGGTTTGGTATCTCAAGTTCTGGTGGAGCAACCAGCCTCAGGAGCAGGATAGCTCTCCTTTTGTAACAGGAAAGAAGGAGATCAGTATTGGAGTGGCTGGAATAGATTTGCGTATAGGTTTTGAGAAGATGAAATACTCGTCCTCTGATGCCTTCTGTTTTATCTGTAAGACAGGAGTCGAGAAGGAGGAGGCACAAGAGGCAGGAGGCACAAGAGGGAGGAGGCACAAGAGGGAGAAGGGATGAGGGTAGTGGACACTTGCAGATTTAAGGAGAATGGAGACTTAAAATGGTCATTTGGAAAGGAGATGAGTGAGATGACCAGAAATGTGTGGACTTGGTAGGCATTGTTCATTGCCCATTTGAGGTTCATGATCACAAATTCATAGTGATGTTAACCTTTCTTATGCTGTGACCTTTTCCAGCTTGTCATCTACTAAGCACAAGCACAGAGAAAGCAGACAGTTGAGATCATCCGGGTTAAAGTTTGGTTGTCCCCATGCAAAGAGTACTGTGTAACTCTTGTATTATTATTATAGTGATGGACTATAGAATCTATATGGCCTATTTTAATGACTTAAGAGTTGGAAAGAGGCTGTAGTTTTTAATCACTTACTGAAACTTAGATCTGGTAGAAGAGAAAGCTTTTAATTGTATATTTGAAGCTTCTTAAAAATGTTTTTTAAATACCAAAGATTATTGATGGCAAATGATCCTCTTAAAATATATTAAGAAAAACTCTAATCCCTTAATGGAGTTTTAGCACTTATTCAGACACATGCCCTGAGTTAAATTTCCTTCCAGATTTTCCATGTGATTTTTGTAATCCCATTTTGTAAGGAAATGTATTGGCCTAATGTGAGATGACATGTATAAAGAAAAAGGTGGGTAATCTTTAGTGTCTGCCAGATTTTTAATTTGACATTTGTCATATAAAGCAACTGCAATGTTCCTGTGGTTCTGCTTTTATTTTAGACATTGGGGTTGAAAAATGATCTTTGGATCCTAAAGTCAGCTGGAGTAGAGGGAAGAAGTCAGTTTCTTTCATTATCACTTGGGGACTTTTTATCCAGATCGCTGTAAGAGCCCTCCAGGTGCATGCACCTCTATTGCGAAGCAAAATAAATGGAACATTTCATTATTGGAGTTCCCACTGTTAAGTCTAGCTGCTGCTGTAACATCCATTGTGGGAGGAAGTGCTTGTCCCAGGCACCTATGCAAGGCTTCAGGCCAAAGGCCTCTAGCAATAGCGCTGTCCTCCATGGGACACCCTCTGCCTTACTGCGCAATATCAACACCCTCTGCCTTACTGCACAATATCAACTGCCAGAACCTTACTCTTGTCATTTTCTCTCCATGTCAGAGAAAACTCCCATACTTAAATCAGTCATTCCTAATTCCCCAGGTAAATGGTGAAGGCATTCTCCTTGTAAAATAATTTCAAATCATAGGGTCAAGTTCAAATCCCTGGACTACTTTTTCTAATTTCACTCCCGTCTATATAACCACTGTAACCAGGTTGCTGTGTATTTTTCCAGACCTTTACCTAAGCATATACATATATTTATATATGCCCCAGAAGTATATATAAAAACCATTGTGTTTTCCTTTTTCTTTTTTTAACATAAATAATATCATATACCATAGTGGCCTTTTGCAATTTATTTTTCACACAATATTATGTCTTCTCAGTACGTATAGATGTATCTCATTCTTTAAACCTATATTCCATAATGTATTTCATGATTTATTTCATTATTCTATTAAAGTTATTTTAAATTTTTCTTTGATACAATTCTGCAGTGAAGACCTTTGCACATGCCTTCTTGCGCACCTCTGCAACAATTTCTTTAAAGTGGATGGAAAGAAGTGGTGGTGGTATTCCTGGGGTATATTTATTTTAAATTTTTAAAAACTTTATTTTGGAGTAATTTTAGATATACAGAAGAGTTGCAAAGTTAGTACAGATTGTTACTGTGTACCCCTAACCCATATTCAGTTTCCCCTAATGAAAGATGATAATATTATCGTGACATCTTTGTCAAAACTAAGAAACCAACATTGGTGCACTGCTGTAACTACATTTCAGACTTTATTCACATTTCACCAGGTCTTCCAGTAATGTCCTTTTTTCTATTCCAGGATCTAATTCATGATACCACATTACATTAACTCGTCATGTCTCCTTTGTCTCCTCTAGACTATGATAGTTTTTCCTTGTTTTTCATAACCTTGACAGTTTTGAGGAGTATTGGTTAGGCATTTTGTAATATGCCCCTTCATGCCTGATGTTTTTCTCATGATTAGACTGGGTTGTGGGTTTGGGGAAAATACCATCACATCATATTAGGGTATCCACCTTCCATCACTGGCAATGTTAGCCTTGATTACTTAGCCAAGGTAGTGTTGGTCAGGTTTTTCCACCAAGCTACCCTTTTTCCCTTCCCATGCTGTATTCTTTGGAATTGAGTCACTAAATCCAGCCCACACTCAAAGGGCTAGGAGTGATAAGCTCTGTCTCCTGGAGAAAGGTATTATCTGTAGATTTTATTTGGAATTTTTATGTAAGAAAGATTTGTTTTTTCTCAATCGTTTGTTCCTTCAATTATATCTTAAGGACTCATGTATATTTATTTTATAATTTGGGTTATAATCCGGTACTATGCTATTATTTATTTATTTACTTATTTTATTGCTCAAATTGTTCCAGCTTTGGCTATTGGGAGCTCTTTTTGGCTGACTGTCACGTCCCTTTACCTAACCCCATACTTTTAATTTTTGAGCACCTCCTTGCTTCCTGATCTCATAAAATACTCCGGACTTACCTTATATTTTCGCATTTTTCCCTGCCTCAGCCCTAGAATCAGCCATAAAAGAAACCCTGGTTCTTTTTTATCAGGGGATAGAAGTGCTCCCTACTACTGATGTTTTTTGCTTTTTTGAGATGGAGTCTTGCTCTCTGTCTCTCAGGCTGGAGTGCAGTGGCATGATCTCAGCTCACTGCAACCTCTGTCTCCCAGTTCAAGCGATTCTCCTGCCTCAGCCTCCCAGTAGCTGGGATTGCATGTGCCTGCCACCACACCTGGCTAATTTTTGTGTTTTTAGTAGACTCGGGATTTCCTCATGTTGGCCAGGCTGGTCTCCAAGTCCTGGCCTCAAATTATCTACCCGCCTTGGCCTCCTGAAGTGCTGGGATTACAGGCATGAGCCACCATGCCTGGCCTACTGATGTTTTAAAGGTTAAGAGCTACTGTTCAGTTGCTCTCCTATAGGCTTTTCTAGTTGACGCCTTTGTTGTTCTCCTCATACCTGTTACAATACTTGACACTATTAGGATTACTAATTTTGCCCTGATAAAATTGTATCTTTTTTAAAAGACTGTTTCTCTGATTACTAGTGTGGTTGAACATCTCTGTTTGTGTTTATTGGACACTTGAGCTTCTTTTTCTATGAATAACCTGTTCATGTTCCTTTGCTTACTTAAGTTGGTGACTGTGAGTGTGTGTGTGTGTGTGTGTGTTAGTATTAATCCTTTATCTGGTTTTGATGAGTAGTCCTTTTTTCACCCTATCACTTACTTTTAAATTATATAATTTCTTTTGACATACAGAAGTTTTAAATTTTGATACTGTCACAATTGAAATTGAAGGCTTTTGCTTTTGTATTATGTTTAAGGAGATCTTTCTAGCATGTCCACGTATGTTTTTATTGCAATCATTTACTGAAACTGCTGATTCAAAGATCACAAATGAACATACCTGTTAAGCAAAATCATTTGCTTTTTCTCAATCCTTAGCATTTGGCATTATTCATGGTTTCTTCTTGGAAGTATGTTCCCTGGCATTCTACTGGTTTGCCTCTGTCCTCTTCCCTTTCCTCTTTCTTTTTACCTCTTCCCTTTCTCCTTCTCATTTATACTTTTTCCTTTAGCCTGCAAGCAGGGAATTCTCCCTGCCTTCTTCTTCCCCTTTGCTAAGCTCATCAGCTCTCATAAAGGAAACTCTAATTTCTGTTGAGTAGAAACATTCAAGCCTACATTTCAAGTCCTACCTTTCACTTAAGTTGTTTACTTCTCCCTCTTGTCTCTATGTTGTCTCTGCTGCGTATCCCACTAACTTCTCAAATTCAGTATGCCCAAGGTAGAAGAAACTCCTTACCATTCCTGGCAAATATATCTTTCTTCTTATTTGTATGTCTACCAATGGCATCATGATTCTCCTAATCACTTGGACTCAAAACCTAAAGTTTGCCTTTAATTGTTTCCCTCTTCCCCACATCCAGCCTGTTATGAAGTCATATTCACTCTGCCTTCAAAAGCTCTTTCACATCCATTCTTTTCTTTCTCTTCTTCATTGCATCAACCTCGTTCAGGTGTTTGTCCCTCTTCTTGCGATGTTTGTATGTATCTCTTCAACCTGTGTCACCCCTAATCCACCCAACCTGGTCATTGCAATCATACCCCTGCCTCTGTTTGCCTGTCGCAAATCCTTATCTCCTTGGATTAGTATTAGAGGTCTTCTAGAGCCCGACTCCAGTTTCATTCCCTAACCCTGCTTTCTCCTGTGTCTGTCATACTCTCTGTTATGTCCAATCAGAATGGAATACTGCTACTGCTCAAATGTTAATTCATCTATGCAGGTCATGTACAGTTCATTGTGTTTGCTAAGAGTGTATAATTACCCATGGGACTCAATTTTCTATTTCAATTAGGATCTTTTTTTTTTGGTAATATTTCTGTAAGGAGGGGATTGATATATAAATTAGTGTTTTGGTTATAAGTATTGCATGGGTAAGGTCTTCATTAACAAATATATTAAAATTTTTTCTTCTGTTGTCCATAGCTAATAAAGTTCTTACATCTTTGTGAATTAAATAAAAATAAATACATGAATACACAGAAATTTATTTTAGGCCCTGTGATTGCTGTTTTACTCCTATTTCCCTAGTGTCTGTTATTTCCATCATTTTTTTCCTTTCAGCAATTTCGAATAATACCTTTACTGGTGAAGTGACTTAACTTTGCTAATTTTATCACAGAGTTTGTTTCTAGATTAATGAAGTCAAAATAGGGAAATTGGCGAACATATAGTGTGTAGCACTGTGAGTCTTATATGATCATGGAACTCTTTTTCATGGTACCTCTAGGTCCAAAGAATACACTTTTGAGAAATTGTACAAGAATATCCTGTATGTCAGTGGAGTAGAGTGAATATAGAAAGAGATTTCCCCGTTATTAATTGGACCAAAGTTGGAAAATAAGAATTTAAGGAAGAAGATTGGAGAATGTACAGTTAACCCTCTGTCACCATGGGTTCCACACCCATGGTTTTAACCAACCTCAGAGGGAAAATATTTTGGGGGAAAAAATCCCCACAAAATTCAAAAAGCAATACTTGGATTTGTAGCACGCTGATTCCTGTGTTGAATCCACATGAATGAAGTGATCTGTAGGCATTGTATTAGGTATCATAAGTAATCTAGGGATGATTTAAAGTATACGGGAGGATTTACATAGGTTATATCAAAATATTGTGTCATTTTACATGAGGGACTTGAGCATAGGTGGATTTTTGCTGAGGGGAATCCTGGAACCAATCCCCTATGGATACTTAGGGATGACTGTATATTCACAGAGGGAAACCATTTTCTATGTCGGCTGATAGGTGTCAGTGTCTGCCAAATACAGCTTGGATACAGTCGTGCAAGAGGAAAAGATTGGAAGAGGACAGTCCTATGTTGGCTATTTCCAAGAGTGCCTGTACATCAAAGGAAGAGAATTTATATTTATGCATTTAAAATTAATATACTTTAAAGCACTTAAATAATGAATTATACTTTTGCTGACTCTCTCTCTTCCCCCTCCCCATTTCTTTCTCTCTCACAATAACCTAACACCAGAGATAAGGTGGAAGGTTTATTTATTTGTGTATTCATACATTCAGTTAACTGATACTATGTTAGGTGGTAGGTCTGCATTAGTAAATCAAAGCTACAAAACTCTTGCAGTTGTGGAACACATACTCTAATAATGGGACTTAATGGGACTAATCTGTACTCAGTGTTATGTAAACCATCACCACTTATCTGACAAACACCCAAGTGGCAGAGGTAGTTCTTAGTAAAGGACTCAAATAGAAGTAAGCTCTGGAATGGTTTATAATATGAAATATGTCAAATGACATCACTATGTATACCAGACTCTGATTGTTGAACCTGTCCGGTATGCTGGATTCCCAGAATTATAGATATCATGAAGAATTACAACTACTGGATCTGATATTCAAGTATACACACACAGCCAGGGACCCATAGTGCCCATTTCCCACAGAGGAAGAAAAAAGAAGGAGTGTAACTATTCATTCCAAAGCTATCATCTACTTTTAGCTCACACTTCCATTGGGAAATTCAGTTTCTCCTACTTTATACTCCCTTCCCTAAAGAATACAGATGTCGGCTGGGCATGGTGGCTTATGCCTGTAATACCAGCACTTTGGGAGGCCGAGGCGGGTGGATCACTGGAGGTCAGGAGTTTCGAGACCAGCCTGGCCAGCATGGTGAAACCCCATCTCTAGTAAAAATACAAAAATTAGCCGAACGTAGTGGCAGGCACCTGTAATCCCAGCTACTCAGGAAGCTGAGGTGGGAGAATTGCTTGAACCCAGGAGGCGGAAGTTTTAGTGAGCCAAGATTGTGCCATTGCACTCCAGCCTGAGCGATAGAGTGAGACTCTGTCTCAAAAGAAAAAAAAAAAAAAAATGCAGATGTCTTTAAATGTACAGAGTAACTATGAATCCCACTTCTTTACCTTGGAGACATGACCTATAAATGTTGGAGTGCTTATTATTCTGAGACATCTTGGAATACTTGCATACATTTTCTGTGCATGTTTGTGCTGGAATCTATTAAAACAAAAGAAAATAATAAAAACTTTAAACTTATCAGGGTTTTTTTTGTTTTTTGTTTTACATGAAGATCTTAATTTATTTATATATTAGGGACTTTTACAGGTGGCACTAATTAATGCCAATGTGACTTGTTCATTTAATTCTCTATGACTTTATTGATTATGTGTGGCAGCTCTACCACCTGAGGCTGTGTGCTTGGCAGGTTTATGCATACACAGAACTTGGGTGAAAAACCTTAAGGGAAAAATCCAGAAGTTGGGAATTCAGGAAATGCTTAGAAGATGGTTCTTTTTTCAGTTAAGAAACTAAATCTTAACTGCTTAGGGATTGCTATGCTTATTTTGTTCTTTTTTTAATTGTCAAAATGATAAATTTCTTAACAAAATTTATCCTTTTTTACCTTCTTATGTAAGAACTTCCTGCCAGAATTTGGGGGAGGAGGATTTACTCTTAAGCTGTGGGAACATAGTTTAGGAATTGTCATCTATTCTTCATTTTATAGTTTAATTCATTTATAAGAGTTAAAGGTTCTATTTAGATACGTCTAAAGATTGCTACCAAATTCACAAAATTGTTATGAAAAACTACTTGACCCGTACCTAACTCAATATAGTAATGAGTCATCCCGGGTATTTATGTAATAATTATGGTGCTAGGAACAGTGAGGGGTTCCAGGCAGATTAAACATAATACCGCCTTCTTGATATCATTGGGTTCCTTGGAGGTATTGATGGTTGTAAAATGTGGTTTTAAAAATTCTTTCATGTTCCTTTCTTTAAGAGGTGGAGCTTAATTTCCCTCTCTTTTGAGTGTGGGCTGAACTTACTGACTCACTCCTCAGGGATACAACAATGATGATATGACAGTTTTAATTCTGGGAGTAGGTCATAAAAGGCACAGTGGATTCTTCCTTGCTCTATGTCTTCAGCACTCCTTCTGTGGGAATCCAGCTGCCGACATGAGGACACCAGGGCCTATGGAGAGCCCATATGATAAGGAACTGAGGCCTCCTGCCAGTGGCCCTGTGAATGTACCATCTTAGAAGCAGTAACCCTATCCCCCATCCGGCCTGTGGACAACCATAGCCCTTGTTGGCATCTTGAATGTGTAAACCAAAAAGTATCTGAAATGGTTCTCAATCAATTTAGAAGTTTATTTTGCCAATGCTAAAGATACGCCTGGAAAAAAGGACCCCAAGTTCATAGGAACAATCTGTGGTTCGTGCCTTTTTCCAAAGATATTTTTGAGGGCTTCAGTATTTATATAAAGGGGAAAAGGGCTGGAGGGGAAAGAAGGAGAATACGGTCACATTACTGAATCCACATGTTGCAAGAGAAAAGGAGCAGGTAGAAGAATAGTTAATTATGTATTCATCTAGCGCTCAGTAAACTGGCACTTTACTTAAGATAGGGTGAACATAGAGTAGCTACCTGTGGAGATTTTTAACATTTTATCTGTAGCTATCTGCTTAGGAACAAAAGGAAAGGCAGGCCAGGCGTGGTGGCTCATGCCTGTAATCCCAGCACTTTGGGAGGCCAAGGTGGGTGGATCACCTGAGGTCAGGAGTTCAAGACCAGCCTGACCAACATGGTGAAACCCCGTCTCTACTAAAAATACAAAAATTAGCTGGGTGTGCTGGTGTGTACCTGCAGTCCCTGCTACTCGGGAGGCTGAGATGGGAGAATCCCTTGAACCCGGGAGGCGGAGGTTGCAGTGAGCTGAGATAGCACAACTGCACCCCAGCCTGGGTGACAGGGTGAGACTCTGTCTCAAAAAAATTAAAAAAAGAAAGGCAATTTCTCTCATGACCCAGGTTTTAGTTTAATTTTTTCCTGTTGGCATAGTGAATTAGGGTCCTGAGATTTTATTTTCCTTTCGCAAACAACTTCAGCCACATGAGAGATTCTAAACCAGAGCCACCCAGCTAAGTTGTTTGCAAATTCCTGTCCCACAGTAACTGTGAGATGTTTGTTAGTAACTAATTCAAGAGGTATGGCAGCAACCTGGAATCCTTGGACGTACTGGCTTCACTTCCAGCAAATTCCAGGGTATCAGTGACCTCTATAAAAAAAGATACAAAATTATGTATATGTATGTGTGCATTTGCTTGGCAAGTATTCATAACTTTTACCAGTTTCTAAAAGGACTCCTTAATCTCTGAAAGGCTAAAAATCTGCATTATGTGTTTTGTTCAGAGGAAGCAGAGAAGTGAGGCCTGGAAAATGAGTTAGAAAGGTTTCATTGAGGGAAGCAATATGTAAGCACATATAAGTAATTGATGTGTATTTTTTGACGATGGGATTGGATTAGGCTTTAAAAAGTAAAAAGAACTTAGCATGGGCATATGGGACATGGGCATATGGGACAGTTCCCTTTCAAAGTGTCCTTGATTGCTTTACATCAGGGGTAGGCAAATTATAGCCACTAAGACAAATTCAGGACCTTGCCCTGCTTTTATAATTTTAATGAAATACAACCATGCCTATTTGTATACATATTATTTGTGTCTGCATTTACCACGCTACCGTAGAGTTGAGTAGTTGAGATAGATGCCCTATAAACAGATAGTAAAATATGTACTATCTGGCCCTTTACAAAAAAGTTTGCTGACCTTTACTTCTAAATATTGAGATGAGTTTGGCATTCTTGTTGCATAAAAGTAGTAGCTAAAATTTATCTTTCTAACTGATGGGTGAATATACTACATATCATGTAGCCAACTGTCCCCAGGTAAGTAATACATTAACATTTGCTCCCCAAACCCCATTGGAGTAATTGCTTTCCTGGTCTAAGGAAGTGGCTATCTGGACAGGCTCCTGGAGAAATGAGATTTGTAGAGCAGAGGGCAGGGGTTAATGATGCTGCATCAGAGGTGAACACCCAGGGGCCTTGCACTGCTAACAGTTAAGCAGGAGAGGCCTGTGGTATTTGTTACTGTAAATGATCTCTTGCTTCTTCTGTATTTGTCTCTACTTGACATTTTTCTTTTCTGCCCAAAGAGTCTCATAAACCTGATCTATAAAAGACACATACATTATTTTGAAATAAGATGTTTGAGGGCTGGATTCTAGTCTATTTCCTTTCTAATTCTATTTTTGTGTAGTGTTGTGAACTCACTTGTCACTAACAGTTACTGATTGATTCTTCCAGATAAAGGTGATACTCACTTTAGAATTGGGCTTAATTCTGAGACTTTAAGTCTGATTTCTTTTTTTTCTTTTTTTGGTAGTTAATCTCCTGGTAACAGCTGGTTTTACTTTGTACCTTATTATTATTATTATTATTATTTGGTAGTTAATCTCCTGGTAACAGCTGGTTTTACTTTGTACCTTATTATTATTATTATTATTATTTAGTAGTTAATCCCCTGGTAACAGCTGGTTTTACTTTGTACCTTAGGTTCAAATGTGCTAAATGTTTATTCTTTAATATCTAAGATGTTTCTCAACTTTAGAAAAAGTTTGAGAAAGTTTAGAAAAACTAAAGAAAGGAAATGGCACATGGCAGACCATATCTATGTTTTATACAGTCTTTCATGAATACAGTATACAATATTTCTGCTGTGACAGCCCACATGCTCTATTTGAAGCTTGATGTCCCATATAGACCTCATGTGATTACTGGCTGATGTTCTCAGCAGGAAGAGCAATGACAAAATTCATTCAGCTGTATTCGGAGTTAATTGCTTAAGAGTTTTGTCTTCGTTGCTCGTTGTGTCAGTTAAAGAATATTTTTTTTTCTCACGTCTTGTACTTCACTGAGGGGGTCAGTCTATCAGTATTTTGGCTAATTTTCTAGAAGTTCTAACCATGTTCATAATTTAAGTAATTAATTTGTTATGAACTGTTTCAAATTTACAGTAAAGTTCCAGAACAGTGTAATAAAAATCCATTTTCTTACTCCCATTTTTAATAAAACTTGATAGGTAGGTAGATAGGTAGGTAGGTAGATAGATAGATAGATAGATAGATAGATAGATAGATAGATAGATAGATGATAGAGTTTTTAAAATAAAGCATTAACACAGTTGAAGCTTCCTCTAAGTTCATTCTCTTTTATCCTTCCCCAGAGGAAACATGTGTCTGAAGTATGGAATGTATCATTGCCAAACAAAAAGAATTTGTAAAAACTTCTTAGTTGCATAACTAAGAAGACTAGAGACTATGGACTGTCATACATACTTTTACTCAATACGAGTACTGTTGTATTTTTACTATTTATAAATATTAAAATTACATACTATTAACTTACGTGTTTTGAAACGACATATAAATGGTATCACATTGTATTTTTTGCAGCTTGATTTTTTCACTTCTGATTGTGTTTTTAAGACTTCTCCATGTTGACACATGTACTGTATTCATTCATTTTAATTGCTGTAAGATATTCTTTTGTCAGGATGTACTACAACTTATATATCTGTTATTCTTTCTGTGGACATTTAAATTGTTTTCAGTTTTTACATTAAAAATAATACAGCAGTGAACATTGTTCATATCTCTTTTGAACATGTGTGAGCTTTTCTCTTCTTTACGTAAGAGATGGAATGATTGGGCCTTAGAGTACATCTTCAGTATTATTAGGTAATTCCAAACAGCTGTCCAAAGTCGCTATATGAATTTACACCCACACTAGCATCATAAACATTCCCATTGTTTCACATCATGGTCAACACTTCCTCATTTTGTCAATTTGATATTTTATTGCTAAGAAATATTTTCCTAATTACTAGTATAGTTGAGCATTGGCTTTAATTTTTTATCTTTAACATTGTGTTGGAGATAGTAGCTAATGGAAATAGAAAGCAATTAGAGGCATAGGAATTGGAAAAGAAGAAGTAAAACTGTCTTTCTTGGGGGGATAATATAGTTATATGTCAAGAAAACCCAAAAGCATCCATGAGAAAACTACTACAAACAAAATAACTTACTAAATTAGCAAGTTATAGGTGAGGTGTGGTGGCTCATTCCTTTAATCCCAGCACTTCAGATAGCTGAGGTGGAAAGATTACTTGAGGCCAAGAGTTCAAGACCAGCCTGGGCAACATAGTGAGACTCTGTCTCAAAATAACAATAAAAAAAGAAAGAAAACATAGGAACACCCAATCTATGCAAATTTTTTTTTTGATTAGCCAGGTGTGGTGGTATAGTTCCAGCTGTAACACCTGTAGTCCCAGCTACTTAGGAGGCTGAGGTAGGTGGATAGCTTGAGGCCAGGTGGTCAAGGCTGCAGCAAGCCTTGATCATGCCGCTGGACTTCAGCCTGGGCGACAGATCAAGACTCTGTCTCATGAAGGAAGGAAGAGAGGAAGGGAGGAAGAGAAAGAAAGGCAGGCAGGCTTTTTGAAAGCTATTATACATATATATATATAATATAATTAATTTATTATATATAAAATAAAACTAACGCCTATGAAAAACTCTTTGTAATTCAAACCAGAGACCAAGACTAATAACTCCAATATATAAAAATCTACAAATAAAGAATATGTATGTTTAATACATGCATAGGTATATATATTATGGATATATATAAAACATAAATATATGTATAATCCATGCATATGTATACAAGATATATGTATAATCCATACATATGTGTAAAATATATGTATATATTTTTTCAAAAGTCACCTAGAACATATGGAAGAGAAGACCTTATGTACAATAACAACCCAAAAAAGAAATTAAAATGCTGAAACTTAACCAGAAGTGTCAAAAACATGTATGAGGAAAATTACAAAATACTTTTGGAAAAGAGTACAAAAGCATTCTTTTTTTTTTTTTTTTTTTTTTTTTTTTCAGATGGAGTCTTTCTCTGTCACCCAGGCTAGAGTGCAATGGCATGATCTTGGCTCACTGAAACCTCCGCTTCTTGACTTCAAGTGATTCTCCTGCCTCAGCCTCCCAAGTAGGTGGGATTACAGGCATGTGCCACCACACCCAGCTAATTTTTGTATTTTTAGTAGAGATGAGGTTTCACCATGTTGGCCAGGCTGGTCTTGAACTCCTGACCTTGTGATCTGCCCGCCACGACCTCCCGAAGTGCTGGAATTACAGGCGTGAGCCACCGCGCCTGGCCAGTGCAAAAGTATTCTTAAGCAAATGGAAGTATATACCATATTATTGGATAAGATGGTAACTATCATTAAAATGTCAGTTATCCCTAAATTAATATACAAATTCAATAAACTAAAACCCAATAAAAATGCCATCAAATTTTATTTTGTTTTTTCAGCTAGACAAGTTGATTATAAAGTTTGTTTGGAAACAATTGTTAGGAAAACCCTTGAAAATAAAAGAAATCAGAGCAAGGACTAGCCCTATCAGATATCAATATTAAAATGTTTTATTAAGATACTATAAGTCAAATAGTGTGATTCTGACCCATGAATAGACAGACCATTGGAACACAACAGAAATAGACCTGATTTCATATATAAGTATAATACATAGGAAAGGTGGCCTCTCAAACAGTGAGGAAATGTAGAATTTATAATAATTAGCTTTGGGATGCTGAGATAAATGCAAATAAAAAAATAAAATTTAATCTTTACATGTTACACGGGGATCCATTTCAAATAGATCAGAGGTTTAAAAAGAAAACCACATGGCCAGATGCGGTGACTGATGCCTGTAATCCCAGCACTTTGGGAGGCCAAGGCAGGCGGATCACAAGGTCAGAAGATTGAGACCATCCTGGCTAACATGGTGAAACCCCGTCTCTACAAATATTACATAAAATTAGCCAGGTATGGTGGCATGCGCCTGTAGTCCCAGCTACTTGGGAGACTGAAGCAGGAGAATTGCTTGAACCCAGGAGGCGAAGGTTGTAGTGAGCTGAGATTGCGCCACTGCACTCCAGCCTGGGCAACAGACCAAGACTCCATCTCAAAAAAAAAACAAAAACAAAAAACATGTAAGTAGTAAAAGAAAAGATGGATGAATTCTTCCATTACCTGGTAAAACCAGGTGTTACCAGGAGATTACCTACCAAAAAGATGTTAAAAGGTGAGGAAAACCTTTTAACAGTGACTCAAAATCTAGAAGTAGTAAGGAGAGATGAATTTGATTACATAGAAATAAAAAGAAAAAAAGACTTGTAACAAAAAACATCATAAACAAAGTAAAAAGATAAAGAATAACTATGAGGCCAGGCATGTGTGGCCTACACTTGTAATCCCATCATTTTGGGAGGCTAGATGGGAGGATCACTTGAGGCCAAGGGTTTGAGACCAGCCTGGGCAACATAGCAAAACTCCTCTCTACAAAAAAACAAAAGAAGAAGAAAGAAAAAATTTAAAAACAGCCAGATGTGGTTGTGCACAGCTACAGGCCTACCTACTTGGGAGGCTGAGGCAGGAGGATTGCCTGAGCCCAGAAGATAAAGGCTGCAGGGAGCCATAATCACCACTGAACTCCAGCCAGGGCGACAGAGTGAAACCCTGTATCTAAATAAATAAATATAACAACTATGAAAAACTCTTTAAAATATCAACCAGAGACCAAGGCTAATATCCCCAGTTTTTAAAAATCTACAAATAAAGAAGAAGAAGACTAACAACCCCATAGAAAAAATGGAGTAGAAATATTCACAGATACTTCATTGGAAAAGAAATGAAAAGAACTCTTAAACATAAAAATATACCCACCCTCACTCCTAATAAGAAATGTAAATAAAACTCTCCTGGGCTTTATTAGATTGGCAGAAATCCAAAAGTTTGACAACATATTTTTTGGTGAAACTGTGAGAAATGGGAAATCTCATACTTTGGTAGATATACAAAACGGTACAATCTTTACGGAGGAAAATTTGGCAAAAATTACAAGTGCATTTACTTTTTGATGGAGCAATTCCATTTCTATGAATTATTTCAGGGACACATTGGATAGAAATTAAAGGACACATGCATACAACTATTAATTTGAGCACGATTTATAAAATGAATGAATGAGTGAATGAATGAATCAAATAACCCAAATGTTCATCAGTAGGGAGCAGGCTGAATAAATTATATTCTTGCAATTAACCATACAACTATAAAAAGTAATGATGAATATGAGTATATACTACTCTGGTGAAGAAAAAAGTGTATAGTGTGCTATTGTTTATTGAAGAATGATAAAAATATGAACATATTTGCTTATATTTTAAAAATCAAAGCCTAAACTATAACATTTAAATAAAGTTATTTATAAAGGAAAGAAGAAAAGAGAGTGAACAGAACAAGGATACAAGTTAGGCTTTCAAAAATATATCTGATTTCATAGATTTGACTTGGGAACAAGTATGTATTTTACATAGTTATAAGGCTAAATATGATTTAAACCATCTCTAAAAATCCAAAGGAAATGGAAAAAAAAAATGAACTTAAGTGCATGTAGAATTGGTGTCATAAACACATGAAGAAGTGCTCCAAGAGACTTTAAAACACAGTCATTGGACTGTATATCTCTCTTAGTATATATCCTAATGACAAAAGAAACCACAAAAACATCTTAAGATTTTTTCCATAATCATATTACTGGTGAGAGTGTGGTAGTAATAAACTGAGACTGTTGTATGTGGATTTTAGGATAAGTCAAATAAGCAATTATGTTGGTGTCATGAGAACTGGGTTTTTGGCATGAGAGAGAAAATACTACAGATGCAAGATTGGTGAGATTAAATAAAACTGTTTAGTCTTGGATTTGGAATGGAAGTATTAAAATGAGCACATGATTTATTTTAACCTTTTAAAAAACCTACTACTTTTTAGCTCTATTCCCTGAAAAAGCCTAAAAGTATTGACTAACCCAGTGGCAGTGCATCCCTAGGGCTTAGATTATTTTGTCTCTAAATACCATTCCCTACTGAAAACAACCAGGGATCCAACCAGAAGTGGGTAGATCTCAGGATGTTGCATGTAGTGTACAAGAGCTTGTAATATCTTGTTATAATAGAAAAGAAGTTATCAAACATTATTAGGGTCATGTCAAAAAGGACTCAGGAGACAACTTGAATAGGCTTCACTGGCCAAAAAAATGGGTGAATTTGAGCATCAGTAAGGATAATAAGGATAAATCAACATATATATTTATATCCATGAGTTCATAATGATACCAAAAAGGATCAAAAAATGCATTTCAGCCAGGTATGATGGCTCGTGCCTGTAATCCCAGCACTTTGGGAGGCTGAGGCAGGAGGATCACTTGAGCCCAGGAGTTTGAGGCTGCAGTGAGCTATGATCATGCCACTGCATGATCCTGGGTAACAGAGTGAGACCCTGTTTACAAAGAAAAAAAGAGAGAAATTTCATTGGTCATTACATTTGGAAAATGCTATGAACCATCATAGCTTTGAAAACTGGGAGATAAATGGGAAGAAAATCAAACATTTATCTAGCTTTTCCTCTGTGAACTGTGCCTCAGAGTAACCCAATATGTGATTAGGGGAAGTTTTTTCATAGGCAGCTTCCAGTGAACAAATGAAAACATCGTAGAATTGGGCTAACACCATTTTCTGAACCATCATGAAATAATGGAACTTGGTGATGATCATCTTTGGATACTAACATCACAAAAGGAAAGATGGGGTGGGGTGGTGATTCTATACCTCCTGACAGAAGTGTATAGCCCCACCTATAAAGTAGTCTTCAAAATAGCAAACCCGATCAAGCTTCTAGATCTAACTACCAGTTTTTAGGAAATTCAGGGGACAGGGATATGTTAAATTATGCTATAAGGCTGCAACTGGCAAAATCCAAATTGGAAAATTATAGGACAATCAACTTGGTTTCTTCCGCAAAATATTAGCAGGAGGAAAAAAGATAGAAGGAAGGAGAGCCTACAGATGAAAAGAAACATAGGCTTTACCAACCAATTAATATGTGGACCTTATTTGGATCTCAAATAAAATTTAGAAAGTTAAAATGTTGAGGACATGTGAACATTTGATGAGGCCAAAGGTATTGTTATTATTTTTATATAATATGGATATGATAGTTTAAAATAAGTCTCTTAGAGTACATGTTGAAGTATTATGCATAATAGATTATATGATAGTATTTGTGGAATTTGCTTCAAAAAGATTCAGGGGTTGAGAGTATTGGGTGGGAATATACCTGTAATGGGTGGGAATATACCTGAAACAAGTTAGCCATGAATTGATCGTTGATGAAGCTGGCTGATGAGGACAGTTGTTTATTACACTGTGGTTTATACTTCTGTATATGTTTGAAATTTTTGATAAAACTTTTTTAAAAATTGGGTTAAATGATTTTCATTGAGAAACAGGGGCAGTTTATTATAGGTCTCTGCCTATTTCCTTATTACCTCATCTTTCTTGAAAACAATCACCAATGAAACAAGTCTTAGTTTTCATGTGACATTCCTGCAGCTGCAAATGGTAAGATGTACTTGAATTGGAAATCAGCTCTCCATTCTTTAACTAGATGTATATGCATTACTACTTTATTCCCTTTGAAAAGTGAGAATAATTTTTAAATATCCTACCATGCTTTAGCAACAGATTTTTTTTTAAAGGTTCTTCTCAACTTTTACATGGGTGTATTCCAAAAGTTTTTTCTAAGGCAACGTTAGAACTAGAAGAATGTTCTGTCAGAGAAATTATGTTGTAAACGTCAAGTAGGTTCTCAGGCCAGTCTAAGCAATCTATTAATGTATAACATAATGGAATTAAAAGATGACTGAATACTAGGAGTTCAGTACAGGCATACATTTAAATTTTTTTTTTTTTTTTAGAAAAATGCTTTCTTCATTGAATTCAGGACTCCAAAAGATGAGTGACTTTCCTACTACTTTATAGGTGGCATTTGTCTTGTTATACCACTGGATCATTTCGTTACCATATGCTTTGCATTCTGAAGGTGAAAAACAGTAACATTATAACACCTGTGACTTGGATGGCTCCCATTCATAAATTATATTCTTTTTTATTTATTTTATTTTATTTATTTATTTTTTATTATACTCTAAGTTCTAGGGTACATGTGCACAACGTGCAGGTTTGTTACATATGTATACATGTGCCACGTTGGTGTGCTGTGCTCATTAACTCATCATTTACGTTAGGTGTATCTCCTAATGCCATCCTTCCCCCTTCCCCCCACCCCAAAACAGGCCCCAGTATGTGATGTTCCCCTTCCTGTGTCCAAGTGTTCTCACTGTTCAATTGCCACCTATGAGTGAGAACATGTGGTGTTTGGTTTTCTGTTCTTGCAATGGTTTGCTGAGAATGATGGTTTCCAGCTGCATCCACGTTCCTACAAAGGACATAAACTCATCCTTTTTTATGGCTGCATATGTGCCACATTTTCTTAATCCAGTCTGTCATTGATGGACATTTGGGTTAGTTCCAAGTCTTTGCTATTGTGAATAGTGCCACAATAAACATACGTGTGCATGTGTCTTTATAGCAGCATGATTTATAATCCTTTGGGTATATACCCAGTAATGGGGTGGCTGGGTCAAATGGTATTTCTAGTTCTAGATCCTTGAGGAATCACCACTCTGTCTTCCCCAATGGTTGAACTAGTTTGCAGTTCCACCAACAGTGTAAAAGTGTTCCTATTTCTCTACATCCTCTCCAGCACCTGTTGTTTGCTTTTTAATGATCGCCATTCTAACTGGTGTGAGATGGTATCTCATTGTGCTTTTGATTTGCATTTATCTGATAGCTAGTGATGATGAGAATGTTTTCATCTGTCTGTTGGCTGCATAAGTGTCTTCTTTTAAGAAGTGTCTGTTCATATCCTTTGCCCACTTTTTGATGGGGTTGTTTTGTTTTTTTCTTGTAAATTTGTTTGAGTTCTTTGTAGGTTCTGGAATATTAGCCCTTTGTCAGATGAGTAGATTGCAAAAATTTTCTCCCATTCTGTAGGTTGCCTGTTCACTCTGATGGTAGCTTCTTTTACTATGCAGAAGCTCTTTAGTTTAATTAGATCCCATTTGTCAATTTTGGCTTTTGTTGACATTACTTTTGGTGTTTTAGACATGAAATCCTTGCCCATGCCTATGGTATTGCCTAGGTTTACTTCTAGGGTTTTTATGGCTGTAGGTCTAAAATTTAAGTCTGTAATCCATCTTGAATTAATTTTTGTATGAGGTGTAAAGAAGGGATCCAGCTTCAGCTTTCTACATATGGCTAGCCAGTTTTCCCAGCACCATTTATTAAATAAGGAATCCTTTCCCCATTTCTTGTTTTTGTCAGGTTTCTCAAAGATCAGATGGTTGTAGATGTGAGGTAATATTTCTGAGAGCTCTGTTCTGTTCCATTGGTCTATATCTCTGTTTTGGCACCAGTACCATGCTGTTTTGGTTACTGTAGCCTTGTAGTATAGTTTGAAGTCAGGTAGCATGATGCCTCCAGCTTTGTTCTTTTGGCTTAGGATTGTGTTGGCAATGCGGGCTCTTTTGTGGTTCCATGTGAACTTTAAAGTAGTTTTTTCCAATTCTGTGAAGGAAGACATTGGTAGCTTAATGGGGATGGCATTGAATCGTATAAATTACCTTGGGCAGTATGGCCATTTTCGTGCTATTGATTCTTCCTATCCATGAGCATGGAATGTTCTTCCATTTGTTTGTGTCCTCTTTTATTTCATAGAGCAGTGGTTTGTAGTTCTCCTTGAAGAGATCCTTCACATCCCTTGTAAGTTGGATTCCTAGGTATTTTATTCTCTTTGAAGCAGTTGTGAATGGGAGTTCATTCATGACTTGGCTCTCTGTTTGTCTGTTATTGGTGTATAGGAATGCTTGTGATTTTTGCACGTTGATTTTGTATCCTGAGACTTTGCTGAAAGTGCTTATCAGCTTAAGGAGATTTTGGGCTGAGACGATAGGGTTTTCTAAATATAGTCATGTCATCTGCAAACAGGGACAATTTGACTTCCTCTTTTCCTGATTAAATACCCTTTATTTCTTTCTCTTGCCTGATTGCCCCGGCCAGAACTTCCAACGCTATGTTGAATAGGAATGGTGAGAGAGGGAGTCCCTGTCTTGTGCCAGTTTTCAAAGGGAATGCTCCCAGTTTTTGCCCATTCAGTGTGATATTGGCTGTGGGTTTGTCATAAATAGCTCTTATTGTTTTGAGATATGTTCCATCAATACCGAATTTATTGAGAGTTTTTAACGTGAAGGACTGTTGAATTTTGTTAAAGGCCTTTTCTGCATCTATTGAGATAATCATGTGGTTTTTGTCTTTGGTTCTGTTTATATGCTGGATTATGTTTATTGATTTGCGTGTGTTGAACCAGCCTTGCATCCCAGGGATGAAGCCCACTTGATCATGGTGGATAAGTTTTTTGATGTGCTGCTGGATTCGGTTTGCCAGTATTTTATTGAGGATTTTTCCATCGATGTTCATCAGGGATATTGGTCTAAAATTCCCTTTTTTGTTGTGTCTCTGCCAGGCTTTGGTATCAGGATGATGTTGGCCTCATAAAATGAGTTAGGGAGGATTCCCTCTTTTTCTGTTGATTGGAATAATTTCAGAAGGAATGATACCAGCTCCCCCTTGTACCTCTGGTAGAATTCAGCTGTGAATCTGTCTGGTCCTGGACTTTTTTTTTTGGTTGGTAGGCTATTAATTATTGCCTCAACTTCAGAGCCTGTTATTGGTCTATTCAGGGATTCAGCTACTTCCTGGTTTAGTCTTGGGAGAGTGTATGTGTCCAGGAATTTATCCATTTCTTCTAGGTTTTCTAGTTTATTTGCGTAGAGGTGTTTATAGTATTCTCTGATGGTAGTTTGTATTTCTGTGGGGTCAGTGGTGATATCCCCTTTTTCATTTTTTATTGCATCTATTTGATTCTTCTCTCTTTTCTTCTTTATTAGTCTTGCTAGCGGTCTATCAATTTTGTTGATCTTTTCAAAAACCCAGCTCCTGGATTCAGTGATTTTCGAAGGATTTTTTGTGTCTCTATCTCCTTCAGTTCTCCTCTGATCTTAGTTATTTCTTGTCTTCTGCTAGCTTTTCAATGTGTTTGCTCTTGCTTTTCTAATTCTTTTAATTGTGATGTTAGGGTGTCAATGTTAGATCTTTCCTGCTTTCCCCTCTCCACACTGCTTTAATTGTGTCCCAGAGATTCTGGTATGTTGTATCTTTGTTCTCATCGGTTTCAAAGAACATCTTTACTTCTGCCTTCATTTCGTTATGTACCCAGTAGTCACTCAGGAGCAGTTGTTCAGTTTCCATGTAGCTGAGCAGTTTTGATTGAGTTTCTTAGTCCTGAGTTCTAGTTTGATTGCACTGTGGTCTGAGAGACAGTTTGTTATAATTTTGTTATAATTTTGTTCTTTTACATTTGGTGAGGAGTGCTTTACTTCCAATTATGTGGTCAATTTTGGAATAAGTGCGATGTGGTGCTGAGAAGAATGTATATTCTGTTGATTTGGGATGGAGAGTTCTGTATATATCTATTAGGTCCGCTTGGTGCAGAGCTGAGTTCAATTCCTGGATATCCTTGTTAATTTTGTCTCGTTGATCTGTCTAATGTTGACAGTGGGGTGTTAAAGTCTCCCATTATTATTGTGTGGGAGTCTAAGTCTCTTTGTAGGTCTCTGAGGACTTCCTTTATGAATCTGGGTGCTCCTGTATTTGGTGCATATATATTTAGGATAGTTAGTTCTTCTTGTTGAACTGATCTCTTTACCATTATGCAATGGCCTTCTTTGTCTCTTTTGATCTTTGTTGGTTTAAAGTCTGTTTTATCAGACTAGTATTGCAACCCCTGCCTTGTTTTGTTTTCCATTTGCTTGGTAGATCTTCCTCCATCCCTTTATTTTGAGCCTATGTGTGTCTCTGCACATGAGATGGGTCTCCTCAATACAGCACACTGATGAGTGTTGACTCTTTACCCAATTTGCCAGTCTGTGTCTTTTAATTGGAGCATTTTGCCCATTTACATTTAAGGTTAATATTGTTATGTGTGAATTGGATCCTGTCATTATGATGTGAGCTGGTTATTTTGCTCGTTAGTTGATGCAGTTTCTTCCTAGCTTCGATGGTGTTTACATTTTGGCATGTTTTTGCAGTGGGTGGTACCGGTTGTTCCTTTCCATGTTTAGTGCTTCCTTCAGGAGCTCTTGTAGGGCAGGCCTGGTGGTGACAAAATCGCTCAGCATTTGCTTGTCTGTAAATGATTTTATTTCTCCTTCGCTGATGAAACTTAGTTTGGCTGGATACGAAATTCTGGGTCAAAAATTATTTCCTTTAAGATTGTTGAATATTGGCCCCCACTCTCTTCTGGCTTGGAGAGTTTCTGCTGAGAGATCCACTGTTAGTGTGATGGCCTTCCCTTTTTGGGTAACCTGACCTTTCTCTCTGGCTGCCCCTAACATTTTTTCCTTCATTTAACTTTGGTGAATCTGACAATTATGTGTCTTGGAGTTGCTCTTCTTGAGGAGTATCTTTGTGGCATTCTCTGTATTTCCTGAATTTGAATGTTGGCCTGCCTTGCTAGGTTTGGGAAGTTCTCCTGGGTAATCTCCTGAAGAATGTTTTCCAACTTGGTTCCATTTTCCCCATCACTCTCAGGTATACCAATCAGACGTAGATTTGATCTTTTCACATGGTCCCATATTTCTTAGAGGCTTTGTTCATTTCTTTTTATTCTTTTTTCTCTAAACTTGTTGTCTTACTTCATTTCATTCATTTGATCTTCAGTCACTGATGCCCTTTCTTCCAGTTGATCGAATCAGTTACAGAAGCTTCTGCATTTGTCACGTAGTTCTCTTGCTATGGTTTTCAGTTCTATCAGGTCATTTAAGGACTTCCCTACATTGGTTATTCTAGTTAGCCACTCGTCTAATCTTCTTTCATGGATTTTAGCTTCTTTGCGATGGGTTGGAACTTCCTCCTTTAGCTCGGAGAAGCTTGATTGTCTGAAGTCTTCCTCTCTCAACTTGTCAAAGTCATTGTCCATCCAGCTTTGTTCCATTGCTGGCAAGGAGCTGCATTCCTTTGGAGGGGGAAAGGCACTCTGATTTTTAGAATTTTCAGCTTTTCTGCTCTGTTTTTTCCCCATCTTTGTGTTTTTGTCTACCTTTGGTCTTTGATGATGGTGACGTACAGATGGGGTTTTGCTGTGCATGTCCTTTCTGTTTGTTAGTTTTCCTTCTAACAGTCAGGACCCTCAGCTGCAGGTCTGTTGGAGTTTGCTGGAGGTCCACTCCAGATCCTGTTTGCCTGGGTGTCAGCAGCAGAGGCTGCAGAAGAGTGAGTATTGCTGAACAGCAAATGTTGCTGCCTGATCGTTCCTCTGGAAGCTTCGTCTCAGAGGGGTACCTGGCTGTGTGAGATGTCAGTCTGCCCCTAATTGGGGGTGCTCCCAGTTACGCTACTCAGGGGTCAGGGACCCACTTGAGCAGGCAGTCTGTCCATTCTCAGATCTCAAATTCCATACTGGGAGAACCAGTACTCTCTTCAAAGCTGTCAGACAGGGACATTTAAATCTGCAGAGGTTTCTGCTGTCTTTTGTTTGACTATGCCCTGTCCCCAGAGGTGGAGTCTACAGAGGCAGGCAGGCCTCCTTAAGCTGAGGTGGGCTCCACCCAGTTCGAGCTTCCAGGTAGCTTTGTTTACCTACTCAAGCCTCAGCAATGGTGGGTGCCCCTCCACCAGCCTCACTGCCACCTTGCAGTGAGATCTCAGACTGCTGTGCTAGCAATGAGGGATGCTCCGTGGGCATGGGACCCTCCGAGCCTGGCATGGGATATAATCTCCTGGTGTGCTGTTTGCTAAGACCCTTGGGAAAACACCGTATTAGGGTGGGAGTGGCCAGATTTTCCAGTTGCTGTGTGTCACAGTTTCCCTTGGCTAGGAAAGGGAATTACCTTATCCCTTGTGCTTCCTGGGTGAGGCAATGCCTCGCCCTGCTTCGGCTCTCACTCGGTGGGCTGCACCCACTGTCCGACACGCCCCAGTGAGATGAACCTGGTACATCAGTTGGAAATGCCGGAATTACCCATCTTCTGTGTTGCTCATGCTGGGAGCTGTAGCCTGGAGCTGTTCCTATTCGGCCATCTTGGAATCCTCATAAATTATGTACAGAATTTATGTAAGAGAGCAGAAATTTTCTGCATATGAATGATCTTGGTAATAAAAACCTATCTTCTATGCTGTGTTCATGCATTCTTTCTTTGATATTCACAAGAAAGCTTTGAAGCTTAAAGGGTAAATATTACTACCCCTATTTTACAGCTAAAAAGACAGCCTCAAAGGTGTGATAGAAAACACTTGGGAGCCAGGACTTGAGTTCTGGCTCTTCTGGGAGAAACATGTGCAAGTTCATTAACTGAACTTCAGTTTCCTTGTTTGTAAAATGAAACCCTATTTTACAATTATGTGAAAGAATTGGATAACATATAAGGTACTATGCAAATTTCCATTTGTCACTGAAGAAGATCATAGTAGGATTATTTTAATAAATGATCACTATGTTGACAAAAGCATCTGGAATAGTAAGGACACTCATCCATATGATATGAAATCACTGCGGGGACATGGTACTGGTATAAAAATAGACACATAGACCAATGGAAGAGAATAGAGAACCTAGATAAAAAGTCATATAACTGTAGTCAACTGATTTTTGACAAAGATGACAAAAATATACACTAAGAAAAGGGCACCCTTTTCAATAAATGGTGCTGGGAAAATTGGAAATCCATATGCAAAGAATGAAACCCTCTCTTACTGTATAAAAATCAAGACAGATTAAAGACTTAAATGTAAGACCTAAAACTATAAAAACATGAGAAGAAAACTTAGGAAAAACTCTTCTGGACATTGGCCTAAACAAAGAATTCATGACTAAGCCCTTAAAAGCACAAGCAACAAAAACAAAAATAGACAAATAGGACTTAATTAAACTAAAAAGCTTGTGTACAGGAAAAGAAATAACTTAGTGAATACACAACATGAAGAAGGGGAGAAAATATTTGTAAAATATGCAACTGACAGAGGACTAATATCCAGAATTTTCAAGAAACCCAATGCGACAAAAAACTCCAAATAACTCCATTAAAAAGTGGGCAAAGGACATGAATGGACGTTTTTCAAAAGACATGCCAGAAAATGCTTAACATCACTACTCATCAGGAAAATGCAAATTAAAGCCACAGTGAGATACCATCTTACACCAGTCAGAATGGCTATTAAAATGTCAAAAAAGAACAGATGTTTATGAGGATCCAGAGCAAAGGGAACACTTGTACAATGTTGGTAGGAATGTAAATTGGTACAACTTCTATGGAAAACAGTATTGAGACTCCTCAAATATAGAACTGCCATTCAATCTAGGAATCCCACTACTGGGTATTTACCCAAAGGAAAATAAAGCATTATATCAAAAAGATACATTCATTTATGTATTTATTCCAGCACTACCCACAGTTGCAAAGATATATAGTCAACCTAAATGTCCATCATTGTATGGCTGGATAAAGAAAATGTGGTATATGTAAAGAAAAGAATGCTCTTTGGCCATAAGAAGAATGAAACCATGTCTTTTACAGCAATATGGATACAGCTGGGGGCCATTATCTTGAGTGAGACAACTGAGAAACAGGAAGTCATATACTGCATGTTCTTACTTACAACTGGGAGCTAAATAATGTGTGCACATGGACAGAGTGTGGAATGATAGATGTTGGAGAGTTGGAAAGGTGTGAGGGGGGTAATGAAAAATTACTTGATTTGTACAGTGTACATTATTTTGGTGATGAATACACTAAAAATCTAGACTTCACCACTATGTAATATATCCATGTAACAAAATTGCACCTTACCCCATAAATTTATACAAATAAAAATAAATAAGAAATCAGTGTTGGAAGAAACTTGGGGAATGTTTAGCTTAGAGAAAAATCAGAAGAACCTGTTAAATGTTGTTGGATATTTTCTGAAGGGCTCAGGTTCTGAAGAGCAGATTTCACTCAGTTCAAAGAACTTCCTGGCAGTGAGTTTCCCTGTTATTGGAGTTTTTCAACAAAGACCAGAGAGCCACGTGTTAGGAATGTTGCAGAGGAGCAAAATTCTTCTCAGGTTAATGTCTACTCCAAGGTTCTATCATAGAAAATTAACACAATTTCAGAGTTGGGTTGTGATTCCTGGTTACCGGCCCAAAGTTCAGAGAAGCACTAATGATAATGGTCCTGTAATGGTATAAAAATTGCAAAGGATTATCTATATGATGATTTAAAAAAAATCATTTAGCAAGTATGTATTAAGCACTTACCATATTGCAGGATGATGTGCTAGGTACTGGGGCTCTTTTAAAAAGCCCTCTCTAGAGTTCAATTGTTGAACATAAGATTCTGTTCTGCTAGCAATCATTGTCTCACGTTTTGAATATACTGTTTCAGTTTTGATTTTCCCAGGTCTCATAAGGGAGGAGATAAAATGTTAACATTACCCACTATGTATGTTTCGTTATTCCAACTGATTTAGTTTCAATTTTGTTGGAACTTTCCTACATAGACTTTCATTCTTCAGAGTAGAGTCAAAATGTGTTGAAATGACCTCTTACAAAAAGAAAGGGAAAATAGATCACCTAGTACAAAATGTGTTTTTGCATCCTAGGCTCTGAGGATAAAATGTGGTTACATGAGTAACGTATCCGAACCTTAATGCTATTTAAACATACGGATGGGTGCATTGTGTGTATTTTGTGTATTTAAAATTGAGATTTTTGTTTGAACAGCATCTTTCATTTGGTGTACTTCATGGTGATTTATCATAATAGACCGATTTAAATCATCTGAAATACCGAGACATATGAATTTTAACAATAACTTCCCCAAGGCTAGAGAAATCAGCAGGAGCTCAAATTGCTAGGTAGACTTTTTTTTTTTTTTTCCAAACTCATATGCAAGTGTAAAACTTTTATGAGGCTGCTTTAACAAGGCCCTTTGGGACTTAGGGTTATTTATCTAAGCTCTTATTAAAAATGAAAACTTTTCTATGTTTAGCCCTGTAAAGCAAAACTGATCCTAACAATACTGTAAGCTGGAAGAGCAAACACTGTTCTCTAGACTGACTTGAAAATAAAGTCAGGAAACTTTGGGGTCTCTCCCCTGACATTAAGATAATAGAATAGTGACAGCAAAGCCAGTATTTCAAAGTCTCCTTTAATTAGGAAAATTTTACTCTACCGTGCTTGTAATTTAGGCTTTGACATGACTTACTGAAATGACTTCCAGCTCTAGAATCAAGCTGTTTCACTGAGCACTCCAGTGTCTCCATTAGCGTCAGCTTGCCCCAGGACTGTGTTGCCTGGCAGAAGATCTGGGAGCACCTTTTCATTTGTGGTATCTGCACTTGTTGAAGTATCTTTGGCTTGTGCCCTTTCCCACTGAGATGTGGGGCATGAGAGAGAGGTTGTTTCTGAGATTAATGTGCCAGAATCTCTCCGTACATAACCCAGCGGAAGAGCTGGAGCTGCTACAGGAAAAATTTTGTAATCTTGAAATATGTTCAGCCTTTTTGTAGGTATGTTCAGGTTTAATGAGTCTGGGTCCTATAGTTAATCTATTTTTAGACAAATCCTGGGAGCTAAGATTTTGTTGTTGTTGTTGTTGTTGTCATTTTTGTTTTGTTTTGTTTTGAGATGGAGTTTTGCTCTTGTCGCCCAGACTGGAGTGCAATGGCGCGATCTCAGTTCACTGTAACCTCCACCTCCTGGGTTCAAGCGATTCTCCTGCCTCAGCCTCCCGAGTAGCTGGGATTACAGGCATCCACCACCACGGCCAGCTAATTTTTGTATTTTTAGTAGAGACGGGGTTTCACCAGGTTGGCCAGGCTTGAACCTGCCCCAACACCCGGCTAATTTTTTGTATTTTTAGTAGAGACGGAGTTTCGCCATTTTAGCCAGGATGGTGTTGATTTCCTGACCTCGTGATCTGCCCGCCTCAGCCTCCCAAAGTGCTGGGATTACAGGCGTGAGCCACTGCACCCGGCCTACCTTTGCCTTCTTTAACCTTAGTAGTACTAGTGTAAGTCATTAGAAATAATATTTCACTTAGCAGAACCTGGAGACTCTGAGTTACTGCCTGTTTCAGAGGAAGTGAAAATGCTTCCCAGACAATAGAGGAGTAAGTGTAAAGCACACAGATGATGTTTCTAGGAAGGGAAGTACAAAACCACCAGCTGGCAATTATAGTTTAGAGTATAATGGAGACAAAGAGCAAACACCAAGAAGATGATGGTGGCAGAAATATTGGCTGAAGGTCAGAGGTAGAGGCAATACAAGTATAAAACTGACAGACTGGATTAAGAAAATGTGGCACATATATACCATGGAATACTATGCAGCCATAAAAAAGGATGAGTTCGTGTCCTTTGTAGGGACATGGATGCAGCTGGAAACCGTCATTCTCAGCAAACTATCGCAAGAACAGAAAACCAAACACCGCATGTTCTCACTCATAGGTGGGAATTGAACAATGAGATCACCTGGACTTGGGAAGGGGAACATCACACACCAGGGCCTATTATGGGGAGGGGGGATGGGGGAGGGATGGCATTGGGAGTTATACCTGATGTAAATGACGAGTTGATGGGTGCAGCACACCAACATGGCACAAGTATACATATGTAACAAACCTGCACGTTGTGCACATGTACCCTGGAACTTAGAGTATAATAAAAAAAAAAAAAAAAAAAAAAAAACTTAAACAGGTTGGGAGATGTCAGTATGAAGTTTGGGAACTTCTATTCTGAAAGAATCTCAGAGCAGTTGTAAATAGAGGGAAAATTGTATGTACGCTTGGTTTTCAATTCTTCAACATGAGCAGCTGTTTTAACAGTTGAGTTCTTAGCCACTGTCAGGCATAGAATATTTTAACTTTGGAAAACCCAACTGTTAAAACAGCTGTTTCGTCTGATTAGACTTAAGCTGGCTTTGATTAAGTTGCAAGACCTAATGGGACCATAGCACCAGGCTATTATGGTGCTACGATTTTATGATTTTATTGGACATAATAAAAAATCTGAATGGATGTTAGGTTGAGTGTTTGGTTGGATACTGACTCTCCAAAGAAGCCACATTCCCCGGTTTGTTTCTGCCAAGTGCTAAGGCAAATAGCATGGGCTTTTTTACCTTGTTCCTAGTTAATGAAAATTACCTGAAATAAATTTGCCTTACATTTCTTGGATGTGAGCTTTTTTCCCGGCACTTAAAAGACATTTTTTCCTGATTCTGTTAACATCTCTCTTAACCTCTTAATAATCTTCTCTTAATAATAGATAATATACCTACTCAGATCACCTCAAGTAGTCAGTCATTTGTGTTACTTATTTTGTATTCTTTGTTACCTAAGAAAAGAATTCGATTAATAGCAACCTCTAAATTTGTCAATTTGTAGGTAATAAATTTTTTAATATCTATAGCAACTTGACTGATGCTAATGACAAAAATCTTAAATTCCAAATTTAGCACCATAGGTACCTTTCTTCATGGAAAAGACTACTTTTTAGGTTAGTTTTTTTTAAAAAATCTTAATTTAAATAACAATTGAGTTTACTTGTTAAGATAACTTGATCAGTTTCTCATATAAAAAAGTAATGTGAATCCATATTTTAAAGCATTCAAAGATGTTTCATTTCGTATATTTTCAAAACAAAAGTAGTTCTACTTTGTATATATCACCAAAATAGTATATATTTCTTGTAAACTATTTGAAACAATACAAGAAAAAAGTAGAAGGCGGCCAGCAGAATTTTTATACTCATAGCCCACACTGACAACTACTGCCAGTATTCTGGCACTCTTCTTTGCTTGCACCTCTTTATGTACATATACACAGAAGGATATGGCTAGAAAATTTAGGTTTTCATAGGCTAAGTGTAGTTATATGTGCTGTTCTTTATTTTTTTTAACTTATCAAAATATTATGACTATCTTTCCATGTCAGTTTAGATCTACAGTCATCATTTACGCATTGATTTTTAGAGGTCTCATACTTTAAAGCAATGACTTATTTTTGCTAGTTTCTAAAACTCAATATTGTAAGTAATTAGGAAGCAAAATTGAAGAATATGCTTGGAGGTCTTAATAAAGAGATGAACTCAGATATCAAAAGTATAATTTTGCTGCTTTCACTGAAAAATGTATGTGTTTATCTTATTAAACTAAAGCAAGTTTATATATTTTAGATATCATCAAAATTTAAGCAAAAGTATTTTGGTTATAAATTATTATATTTTTGTTATTTTAAAATAAAAAATCAGCATTTTTATTCAGATCATCTGGAAGCATTGTGCTTTCTTTTTATAGCCTAGGATACCCTAGGCTGATAATTATAAGCTTTCCTCACTTTAACATTCATAAATATTTCTCATTAAATGTATGAATTGATTCAGAGGAGGAAAGTTGTTTTAATATTCACAATATGATGTTTTAAAAAATAGTACAAGTTGGGTTTTTTAAAGCTTTTTTAACATTGGTAAATTCAGATGCCTAACTACCTTTCACAGCTTTCTTACAATTACTTTACATTTCTAGAATACTGATTTCTTGAGTAGCTATATTTAACTCCTTCCCCACCCCCTGCCACATAAAGTAATACAGTCAGCCTTCAGTATCCATAGGTTCCTCATCAGAGGATTAAGCCAACCACAGATGGAAAATATTCAGGGATTAAAAAAAAATAAAAAATTAAAAAATTAAAAAATACAAATTTAAAAATACAGTGTAACAACTATTTACATAGTATTTACATTGTGTTAGGTATTATAAGTAATCTCAAGATGTCTTATATGGGAGGATATGTGCGGGTTATATGCAAACACTACACCATTTTAAGGGTGTAGTGAGCACCATGGATGTTGTTATATGCAGGTTGTTGTGGGGGATCCTGGAACCAATCCCCTATGGATGCTTAGGGATCATTGTGCACACATATAATGTGTGTACAATGTACAGTGTGCTGCTGCACACTGTACAGCAGCAGTCCCCAACCTTTTCAGCACCAGGGACTGGTTTTTATGGAAGACAGGTTTTCCACAGACCATGGTGATAGGGGGATAGTTTAGGGATAATTCATGTGCATTACATTTATTGTGCACTTTATTTCTATTGTGGGTTGGTGCAAAAGTAATTGCAATTTTTGCCATTACTTTTAATGACAAAAATCCCAATTACTTTTGCATCAACCTAATATTGTTAGGTTGTAATTCATAATGAGATAATTATACAACTCACCAGAATGTAGAATCAGTGGGAGCTCTAAGCCTGTTTTCCTGCAACTAGACAGTCCCATCTGGGGGTGATGGGAGACAGTGACAGATCATTAGGCATTAGATTCTCATAAGGAGCACACAACCTACATCCCTGGCATTCACAGTTCACAATAGGGTTCTGGCTCCTATGAGAATCTAATGCTGCTTCTTATCTGACAGGAGGCAGAGCTCAGGCGGTAATGTAAGTGATGGGAAGTGGCTGTAAATTCAGATGAAGCTGTGCTGGCTTGGCTCACAGGCCGGTATCGGTCTGTGGTCCGGGAGTTGGGGACCCCTGCTGTACAGGGTTGATTACCCACATTTTAAGTGTCTTTTTTATTCCTTGGAACCAAAAACTGAGGCTAGCCTCTTCAAAATGAACAGAATGTAGATTAATGAAATCCAACTATCAGAGATAGTTCATTGTAAGGGTGTCATGACAAGGAAAGAGAAGCTAAGAATTTTACAATTTTTAATAAAAAATAGTGGCTTTTGTAAGTTTTAATGAAATTCTTCTTAGGTTTTAAAGCTGCCTTTTAAAAATATTTTGTTCTACCTCAGAAAAATTTAGTAAACATTTTTCTCTTTGACTCAAGATACTCTTCAGGGAGGAGATGCCTTTTAGTGCATAAAGTCTTTGAATAAAACTGGATCATATTTTCCAGTTTCAAGAATCAGACCTCGCTACAAGTCAGCTAATGAGTAAATAACAGATATAAAATTTAGAAGACTGTCAGGACTGACCTGGTAGATTTTGTTGGTTATATTTATTTTATGTAGGTACATACAAATCAAATTCTTATAGGAGAATCAAATCCAAGTTGGTAGAAATGAATTTTTCTCTATGCCAAATAACTCTGGAAATTGATTCTCCTACTTTAAATGGGTGTGGCCAGTTTTGTCTTTTTTTTTTTTGTACTATAATGTTGTGTTGCCTTTTATTCAGTCATACAAATTTGGGGATTCCTGAATAAGCTTTTACCTGTGGCAGAAACAACAGATTTCAGAACATTAGTAACTTCTCATTTATATAGCTTTTTAAAATAATTTTATAGCATATGCTTTCAAACAATACTCTTAAACATATATGTTTTCAACGTTAACTGGCAATGATTTTATTTCTATCATAGCTTATTTAAGAGAACAGTTACTTTAGAAGGATAGACTAGACATGTATTTCTTTTTAAAAATATAATTTTTGGTTATGTGGATGATTCATGTTCAGATTTCAAAGATAGAAAATATCCTAAAGTGCATTATTTTATTTATATCACTTCTTGAAATTATAGCAGTCTGCAGCATAAATGGTACAACAAAGAATACCAAACTATATTTTTATGTACATTTATATTTATAGAATTATGTACCATTTTTAAGTATCTTAACTAAAACCAGGGTATTTCCAACATATAACTTATGTTTTTATATGATTATTTTTAAGAGCAGACTTAAAATCAACTCTACTAGAGTTACATTGACATGTGACTTCACAAATGGTATAAAGGCTTAAACTTGAGGGCATTTTCCAAAATCAAGGGCTCTTGCACAGGGGGCATGAGATCTTGATATCTGGATTCTCATCTCTTCCCATGGAGGGAGGGACAGAATTCTTAGTCATTAGGATTTGTCTTCTAATGGGTCAGAGAAATCCACTTATAATTTAGGGTTATGAAATTCAGTCACTAGTAGCTAAGATACCAAGATTGATCGGGCCTCATTCATCTGAATTGAGTTATACCATTGCCAACTGCCCTCTTGTGAAGGAACGGTATCTGGGTTTCCAAAGGAAGGGCATCCAAGGATAGACTTGGGAAGAGATATAAAGGGAAGCCAAGGATACTGAAGATGATGGTACTCTGTGAGGGTAGGAATGGAACTCTGTGGTTGCATATGATGCAGATAACCAGAACCCACCCTGTTCTGAAGGCATGGGCTGAGAGAGCTCTGCTAGATCATCTTTCTCTTTTCTGCTGAGACCAGACATGGTTTCACCATCTATCTCTGGTCTCATCATCTATTTCAGCACTCCAACCAATTTGAATTGAAAAATGGAGACCTATACCAGTTCTAGGAAATCATCAAAGAAGAAAACGTCAAATATTTTGAATACCTCTAATACAACTCCAAATAAAGCATCTATAAATAATGCCATTTTATCAATACTAGTAGTATCAATATTAATAATGTAAATATATTTCCTGACTTTTTTTTTAAATTCTTTCTGGCAAAAATAAACTTTAAAAAGACATCAAGAACTATTTAAAAAAATAGAGACCAGGTGTGGTAGCTCATGCCTGTAATCCCAGCACTTTGGGCGGCCAAGACAGGAGGATCGCTTGAGACTAGGAGTTCCAGACCCTGACTGGGCAACATAGCAAGACCCTGTCTCAATATTTTAAAAAAAGAAAACATCTTTAATCCTTGCTGTGTACCTTATGCATCCTAAAAACTTTGCATTCACGCTAGCAAAGGACTTCCACTTTGGGACAGAGTAGGTAATGCTGATCAATGAAAGTGTCAGCTGAGTTTGGCCTCTATGGGACAGGGAATCTAGTAATGCCAAGTGTCAGATTTACTTATGAGAATGTTATTAGAGTGGACCTAGTTTATTATGTCTCAACCCACATACTTTGACTGCCAGTTACTTAGGAGGGTGATTAGAGGATTGGAAATGCACTTCTCAGCCTCCCAAGTTTTTAACTGATTTCCTCTGGTAATATAATAGATCATAGTAAAAATGTGAGCCAAAATACCTTGTTTTTGAAAACTTTTCATAAGTGGTTATATTTATTAATGTGCTAACAAATATGATATATAATTAGAAGTTAATTCAAAATGGAACTGTTTTAATTATTTTGTCAAAAAAATGGCAAATTAGAAAAAGAGAATTTTGACTGAAAAGCCGTGATCCTTACTCAGGGTTCCACGAGTCTTGAAAACATTGTGCTAAGTGAAAGAAGCCAGACCAAAAAGGCCACATATTGTATGATTCCATTTATATAAAAGAAGGGAATGAATGGACTTGGAGAGGGGGGTGATCTGGGAAACACCCAAAATTATATGCAAAATCGTCTTTGTAAAATGAAAGTTGAGGGGAGAGAGTCCCTAGTTTTTTTTGTTTGTTTGCTTTTTGTTTGTTTGTTTTGAGACAGAGTCTTGCTCTGTCATCGAGGCTGGAGTGCAGTGACGTGACCTCTACTCACTGCAACCTCTGCCTCCTGGGTTCAAGCAATTCTCCTGCTTCAGCCTCCCGAGTAGCTGGGACTACAGATGCCTGCCACCACGCCCGGCTAATTTTTTGTATTTTTAGTAGAGACAGGGTTTCACCGTGTTAGCCAGGATGGTCTCGATTTTCTGACCTCGTGATCTGCCCACCTCGACCTCCCAAAGTGCTGGGATTACAGGCATGAGCCACCGCGCCTGGCGGAGAGTCCCTAGTTTTAACCGTATTGTCATTGAGATCTATGACCTTCAAAATTGTTTAAAAATCACTACTTGAAAACCTTTTTAAAAATGAATTTCTGTCCTTTGTCCTCTTTTTATAAATTCATATAGGTTCTTTCTGTCAATAAGGGTTTCTGCCCTCTGCCTGTGATTTTAAAATTTTTTTGTTAGCGATACAATTTTTTAAAATTACAAAACCCTTATAGATTATGGGTTTGTAGTAGTTTTTTAGAGTTTTTGGCAATATTTATTTTATTTTTACATATATGCCTGTAATACATCTTGAATTTATTTTTGAAAATGATATAAGATAGACTTTTAAGTTTATTTTCTTCCAGATGAGTGGTTATTTGAACTATCACCCTTAATAAATAATCAATTTTTCTGTCCTCAAATTGTAATAGTATATCATGGGTAAACACCATAGAAATATGTTACATTTCATTGGGGTGTATTTTTGGATTTTGTGTTTTGTTCCATGGATCTATGTTGACTTGATTACATTAGTTTTATTATATGTTTTGGATCTGGAAAGCAAGTATGCCTACGGCATTCTTTTTGAAATGACCATGGTCATTTTCAAACATTTATTCTTGTGAGTAATATTGTTTTATCCAGTTCCGATGAAAACCAACCCCTTTGGGATTCTAACTGAAATTACATTAAATTAAAATATAAATTTTGGGACCATTGACACTTTTATGAGATGAAGTATATCTTTCCATTTTTTCATGTCTTGTTTTACGTTCTTGAGTAAGGTTATATAGTCTAACTTCTGTAGCTCTTTGTCTTTTTTGTTAAATTTTCTAAGTTTATTTTGTTTTGTTTTTAGAGAGGGTCTCACTCTGTCACTCGGTCTGGAGTGCAGTGGGACGATCTTGGCTCACTGCAACCTCCACCCCCTGTGTTCAAGAGATCCTCCTACCTCAGCCTCCCAAGTAGCTGAGCCCACAGGCGTGTGCCACCATACCAGGCTACTTTTTTGTATTTTTAGTAAAGACGGGGTTTCACTATGTTGCCCAGGCTGGTCTCAAACTCCTGAGCTCAAGCAATCTGCCCACCTCGGCCTCTCAAAGTGTCGGAATTAGAGTCGTGAGTCACTGCACCTGGCCTCATTCTAAGTGTTTTTATAATGATGTTCTTATTGTAAAAGAGAATGTTTTTCCTATTTTTAGGCTTCACTTCCGCCCCACCCTACCCTACCCCCACCCCCATCCCTGCCCTATGTAATAGAGAGATTCTTGCTTTTTACATAAATATCTCGGGCACATTTTCTTCACTCTTGTTAACACAGTCTCTCAGGCTTTCTAAGTAAAACAGTCATATCACCAGGGGAAAAGGGGATTAATTTTAACATCTCCTTTACAAGAAAATGTTAATCAATGACAGTGACCACTCCTACTTCCTGATTTCAATTGTGATAATTGTATGTTTTGCCATTTATAATTTGATTTTGAGTATTGCTTACAAACTGATGAGGAAAGGCCTAATAATTAAGGCTACTGATGGCATTCCTGAAGTTGTACAATGAAGCACCTCTGCAAATGACTCAACAAAATTGAAAATAAGATAAAATTTTTAAAATGCAATTCACAGCAAATCCAAACAGCCAACAAATATATGAAAAGAAACTCTAGTTCACTAAAATTAAGCAAATATAAACCAGATGAATAGCACAAAATAATTTTACTTCCATCAAACTTTAAAAATCCCAACTGTTAGTTCATTGTTGGTGGGAGTATGGGGCAAAGAGTACTCTGATGACTGGTTGTGGAAATGTGAATTGGCAGACTTTCCAGAAATATCTATTAAAATTAAAAAATGCATGTACACCTCAATCTGATATTATCGCTCTTGAGATTCTATTCCAAACAAATCAGAGTACCAGAATGTAAAGAAATGTAAGCAAGGACCTTATTGTAATATTGTTCATAGCAGGGAAAGAAAACTGGGAGAAAAGATAACCAAGGTGTAGTATTTTAGACGTACACACCTTGATGTGTTATATAGCCATTAAAGAGAGTGAATTATTAGTCCTAGAGCAGTTGATTTGAGGGCAGAGAGTGGTCAGTGGATAGTGAGGGATGGGGTGGGGGACAGGGGAAGTAGGGAGAGGTGAGGGAGGTTAAAAGGGGGAGAATGCAGTACAATATGGGATTTGGCAAATATTTCTTAAACAGGACACAATAAGTGGTAAGCTTCAAAAATACAAAAGCTTGATTACATCAAAATTAAGAACTTTTTAAGCATGTGCTTATCATATGACCCAGCAATTGCATTTTGGGGGCTTTTATCCTAGAGAAATGAAAACTTAATGTTCACCCTGAAACCTGTACACAGATGTTCATAGCAGCTCGTAGTGTTATAATAGCCCCAAACTGAAATCAGCCCAAATGCCCTTCAGTAGATGAATGGATAAACAACTGTGATTATATTCCATGGAAATTTACTCAGCTATAAAAAGGAATGAAAGCTAGGTATGGAGTTGAGTGGTCTGTAATTGCACCTACTATGGAGACTGAGGCGGGAGGATTGCTTGAGGCCAGGAGTTTGAAACTAGCCTTGGCAATATAGTGATCTGTCTCTTACTTTTTTTTTTTTTTTTTTTAAACTTAGTCTGGTGTAACAGTGCACGTCTCTAGAACCAGCTTCTCAGGAGGCTGAGGTGGGAAGATCACTTGAGCCCAGGAATTCAAAACTGCAGTGAGCTATGATCACGCCACTGCACTCCAGCCTAGGTGACAGAGCAGGACCCCATCTCTTTTTAAAAAAGAAAAAAAATATGAACTGTTGATACAATTATTTGGATGAATCCTGAGGGAATTATGGTGAGTTAAAAAAAAAAGAAGACTACATATTATATGTTTCTACTTATGTAACATTCTTGAAATAACAAAATTATAAAGATGAAGAACAGATTAGTAGTTGCCATTGGGTAGGGAGTGGAAAAGATGGGGAAGGGAGGTGGTTGTGCCTCTAAAAAGTTACCTTAAGAGATCCTCATAATGGAACTGTTTTGTATGTTGGCTGTTCGGTGTTAAAGTGGTCACACGAGTCTGCACATGTGAAATAATTGCCTAGAAGTAAATGTACAGAGACACACACAAATGAATGCATATTTAAACATGAGGTTTAAAAAAGGTTGGTGAATTATATCAATGTTGATGTAGTTATCCCAAATGTTACCATTGGGGGAAGCTGGGTGAAGGATAGACAGCATCTCTGTATTTCTTACAAATGCATGTGACTCTACACTTATCTCAGAATAAAAAGTGGGAAGAAATGGTTTAAATATTTAAAATGGAAAAAATTAAGGACAAGGGAGAACAGATGCCAGCTTGACAGAGTAAATCATTTGAGGCTTGATTTTTCCATTTGGGGCAGGGAATTGAAATAAAAGGTTAATAAAATAGAAATAAGCATGAAAAAATATTTTTAAGGTAGTGAACTACATAGTATAGAGGCCAATTTGTCTCACATTTTGTTTGCAAGTAAAAATTTTCTAGAATTAATTACAATAGCAACCATAATATGTTTGAGTTTCTGTTGGGAATATTTACTAGTTCTACTAGTTCACTGTTACATAATTAAATCAGTGCATTCAACATTCATCTATCTTGATTAGAAAGAGCCAAATAGATCTATAGGTATCCCTAAAGCTGATTTAATTTTTCCACAGATTCTCTTTTTGTTACATTTATCATAAAATTTGTTCTTTTAAAGGGTACAATTCAGTGGTTTTAAATATATTCACAAGGTAGTATCACTATCTAATTTCAGAATATTTCTGTCACCCTAAAATGAAACTCTACCCACTAGCAATCACTCCCCATTCCTCCTTCCAGCCCCTGACAACCCCTAATCTGCTTTCTATCTTTATGGATTTGACTATTCTGAGCATTTTATATAAATAGAATCATACAATATGTGGCATACAGATGAGAAATGCCTTAAAAGACATACCAGTCAGTTGCGATATATGGATCTTATTTAGTCCAAACTCAAACAAACTGTAAAAAAAAAAATTATGAGTCAGTTGAGGATATTTGAGCACTAACTACAGACTTGATATGAAAGAATTGTTACTTTTTTCAAAGTGTAATAAATTATATTCTGGGTATTCTTTTTAAAATAATCTATCTTTAATAATACATACTGAATTATTTCCTCATGAAATGAATGATATGTTGTCTGGGATTTCTTCCACAATAATTCAGATGGGTTGGTGGGTGGCGTGTGGAGATACAAATGAAACAAAGTTGGCCATGTGAGAATAATGGCTTGAAACTGGGTCTTGGGTACATGGGGTTCATTACACTTTTCTCTCTATTTTCATATTGTATTTGAAATTTTCCATAATGAAAAGTTTTTTAAAATCTGAAGAAGTAGCTGGCTTCTTTAGATGGACTTCTAATTATTATGTTCTTAATGATATCACTTCTAATTATGCAGTTTCTGACAGGCTTGTTTGTAGGGTTGTTTGTAGGGTGGATTCTCTTCTTCTTCTTTTTTTTTTTTTTTTTTTTTTTTTGAGATTGAGTTTTGCTCTTGTTGTCCAGCCTGGAGAGTAATGGCACTGTCTCGGCTCACCACAACCTCCGCCTCCCGGGTTCTAGCGATTCTCCTGCCTCAGTCTCCCGAGTAGCTGGGATTACAGGCATGCGCCACCACACCTGGCTAATTTTTTGTATTTTTAGTAGAGATGAGGTTTCTCCATTTTGGTCAGGCTGGTCTTGAACTCCCAACCTCAGGTGATCCACCCGCCTCAGCCTCCCAAAGTGCTGGGATTACAGGCGTGAGCCACTGTTCTCTTCTTTAATGAAAGTGTTCCCAGTCTAATTTCTGTGTTCTCAGCGACTGGTGTCTTGCAATGATACAAGCATTTATAAAAGACAAAATTTCTTATTTTTTTGGCATGAAGTAATACATTTAATTTTGAGACTGCCTTATTGGTATCTTATTTAAATGAGAACCATTTTCCCCATGCTTCTTGATGTGTGGGAGATTTGCCTTGACAAACTTACAGGTCATATGGACAAAGTTTGAAAGGCATAGTATTTAGGAATTGTGCACTTGAATTCTCTCAAGAGCCCTCTAATTCAAAGAGTATTAAAGACCAATTTTGCCTTTTGTGATTTAAAAGGATCAAATTTTTCTTCTGTCATTTTCAAAGAAAAATGTTCTTGTGGATACTGTTCATTACTTAATGAACTTTGTTTTGACAAACAGTAGTTTGTGTGTGCATGTTTTCAGGGTCTATTTTTATTTAATTAATACTTTTGAAATACTTTAATGCAGTCAATATGGCTAATCAGAACAGACATTCCAATATATTTAGATGTTTCAAAACGTTGTATTCCTAAGAGTGGCTTATAAGAATTTCAAAATTTTGGTTATGTATTAAATAGGTGAATGTTTATAAAAATTCTGTCACTAAGTTGTTGTCATTTGCTTGTTTTGCTAGTTTGAGAGCTTAAATTGATGGGTATATCATTGGTATAGCTTTGAAATTGAGCATCTAAAATGTACAGGTATAAGCAACATAATATTTCAATATCTTTAATACGCTCTTTGCTTTCTTAGGTTCTTCTAGGTTTGAAGAGTTCAAATTATCTACTAAAATATGAGAAATGAGGTTTAAGTTAAATATTTTCATCTTGAACTCTCTCATACATACCATTTTTTTCTTCTCTACACAATAATATGTTGGATTCTTTTTAAATATTTTAATTTGGATAGAGTTGTTATATCATTTCTGTTTGTCATTTTAACCTGTGTTAGATTAAATGACCTCCATGTTTCCTAGAAGACTGTATCACCTTTCTATTTACTCAGGTTCTTTTCTTGATGTTGATTGGTTTGATTCATTCTCAATTTCACCATTTTTGTTAGAAGTGATAGAAAGTGACCTTTTTTCCCCTTCTCAATGCCTCTTTGAAAATAGATAGGCCATAGTTGCCTCTCTAGGGAATTTTGACAAGGCAAAAGTTTAGAAATAAGGATGGTGTGTCCTCTACTTGTATTTTGGTCAGTTAGACTAAGGTCGTCTGACTGACAGTTCTGGTCTCCTAGGAAAGCTTTTCCTCTCTCAGTACTTTAAAAATCACAGAAGTAAGTTTCAATTGATGTTTCATTCATTGTTCCTTTTGAAGTATCTTTCTTATTGACTTATAGTGGATAATTACTGATTTAGGTCCAATAGTCTGTGATGTCTTTGTAAGAAATACCAGAAATGTTCCAGATTCTGCCCTATGGTTGTTAAAATACTTGTATCAACAGACATTTGTATTGATATTTAATGTCAGTTGATACTGAATGTCAACTCAATTGGGTTGAAGGATGCAAAGTATTGATCCTGGGTGTGTCTGTGAGGATGTTGATGTTGCCAAAGGAGATTAACATTTGAGTCAGTGGGCTGGGAAAGGCAGACCCACCCTTAATCTGGGTGGGCACCATCTAATCAACTGCCAGCTCAACCAGGATATAAAGCAGGCAGAAAAACATGAAAAGGCTAGATTGACTTAGCCTCCCAGCTTACATCCTTCTCCCATGCTGGATGCTTCCTGTTCTCAAACACTGAACTCCCAGTTCTTCAACTTTGGGACTGGGACTGGTTTCCTTGCTCCTCAACTTGCAAACAGCCTATTGTGGGATCTTGTGATTGTGTGAGTTAACACTCCTTAATAAACTTCCCTATTTATCTGTCTATCTTATTAGTTCTGTTTCTCTAGAGAACCAAAACTAATATAGTCATGGGCAGAGTTGCAAGTGACACCTCTGGCTTTGTCAACATATGTCCTAAATTCCACATAATGAGTTTGGTGATTGTTTTAGGATATACTGTATAGATTCAGTATGCTAAGTCATTTCTTCCTCTTTCCATTTTGTTCTCTTTTCTTTATTTCTTTCTCCCTAAATTAAAAAAAAAAAAAAAAAAAAAATGAAAACTTTACCTGAAGTTTTGAGGGAAAGTTACCTGTAGTTCTTATTCTCCTAAACAACTAATTTCATTTTTTATTTATTACTTCCTTTGTTCATATGTATGAATGCTTCCTGTGATTAAAGTAATATTTTATGTGATTGAAATTACAGAGAAAGTTTATAAATCCTAACATTAGAAATAAGTCCTGAGACTCATGAAAAACATACTGTGGGAATAGAAATAGCAGGATGAACATTAGGAATTTGAGCCATATTAGACCCAGCTAGTTTGTCTAATTTCAAAAATAAGATTATTCAAATTATTTTAAGATGAAGTGTTTTGAGATATCTAGAACTTACCCTATAATTTGCCTTTGGGGTTTTTAATCTCTTTGGGTGGAATTAAATAATGCTTAATATACTTTTGCCTTGTTCATGGAGTATTAAAAAGAATAGGATTCAGATGGTAAAGATCATGCTCGAGATTTTTTTTCCTATCATTTATTGGCTCTGTGATCAAGATAATACTCATTTCCTTTATGTGCTTCAATGGGAATAAAAATTGTTAAATCACAGAATATTTTAAGGATTAAGTTTAAAATGCCAGTGTTGGATTTACATACCATGCAAATGTCTGTAATTACATAGAGACATGGGTAACTAACTTGATAACTAATTGTATCTTTTTTGTGACTGTGGTTATCATTACTGTAACAATGTCCTTCTGTATAAATTTTGATAGTTTGATACATTGGATAGGTTGTGTAGCTGACTCAAAGGTCCTGTGAGGAAACTAGGCTCCTGAGTGCCTGTCCATGATCACTCGCTCGTGAGTGACAAGGCAGTGCCAATGTATTTTTATTTCTATTTAAGTGTCCATTTTTGATAGGTCGTACCATAGCCATTTAGCAGCATGTTGAAACTTTTAAGCAGCATTTAAAATTTCCTTTGTCTGAACCAGAAATCACATCAACAGCATAATGTTAACTTGTTTCTGATTACAAAAATAACACTTGGAAAATAAAAGTGTAAAGAAGAAAATGTAAAAACCAGATTATTATTTTCCTGTAGTGGAAACAACCGTGAGTGTATTGCCTCTTCATCTTTTTTTCTCATCACATGGTTACTTTCACTTACTCTAACATGAGTATTTTTCAATGTCTATTTTACCACCTTTCCTAGTCAAGTTTTGAAGTAAATACACACACACACACACACACACACACACACACACACACAAAATAAATTAGCATCTTTTTTGTTTGTTTTTTTGAGACAGAGTTTCACTCTTGTTGCCCAGGCTGGAGAGCAATGGCACAATCTTGGCTCACCGCAACCTCTGCCTCCTGGGTTCCAGCAATTCTCCTGCCTCAGACTCCCAAGTAGCTGGGATTACAGGTGCACACTGCCACCACACCCGGCTAATTTTTTGTGTTTTTAGTAGAGACGGAGTTTCTCCATGTTGATCAGGCTGGTCTCGAACTGCCGACCTCAGGTGATCCACCAAATAACTTCTTAAAAAAAGGTCAAAATACTCAACTATATTTTGCAAGCCAAAGGGTTATCTTGCAGAAGAAGTAGGCACTTGCAGATTCAGTTATTAAAATCCTACTTATGGTTTGCTTGGAGAGGATAATATATACAGTGTCCTCAAGAGTCATTGTGGTGTGGTGCGAATAGCGCAGGCTTTGCATTCGGGCTGACCTGACTGAATCCTGGTCCCACTACTTGCTAACTGCATGATGTTGGACAATCACTTAACTTCTCTGACCTTTGGTTTCCTGTCTTTAAAATGGGATGAATGATGCATACCATTCAGGGCTGCTTTAGGATTAGAGACAGCAAATATAAGTAAAGTGCCTGACCTGGTGTCTGGATGTGTTAGCCATAGGATAAGTGATAGTCAGAAGAAACCTAAGGCCTTAGGCTTACAAAACTGAAGTAATTTTGTAAAAATTAAAGGCAACCATGTTATAGCCATAATTAACTAAGTAACTGTGTCTTCAAAATATTTATTTACATAATTTACCATTTTGCCTTTCTCTTGCAAATATGTTACTGCCCAAAGAGGAATGGAAAATGATGAAAAAGTAACTGTCTGGAAATGCTTTCTACCCTGGCAGGCCATGGTCCAGGCTACAGTGTTTACCTCATTTCAGGAAAGTCGAAAGCATGATGGGCCTGGAATAGGTCTTAGAGATTCACTGATGAGTTCCCAAGGAACATTCACAATCCAGGGCAAGAGATTCAATTCAGAAAATGCAAAAACCTTTTCACCACACTTTTTAAAAAAATTCAGAATAGGCTTCAGTGAACCCTATTGTGGGTGGCAGGAGTTGGGGTCAGGGGTATAAATTCTGAAAACTTGAGTTGTTTTATTGAACATAACAAATGTTGGGGAAAATTAAAAAGGTATTTCTTTTAGGCAGTAGGAGGTTAATACCTGACTGTGTCTGCAGAAAAGCAACATTGAGGCAACTTTTAAATCTTTATTTCCAAGTAAGACGAGAAAGTTAGAGGAAATCACTCATGTCTGATCTAGAAAGAATTAGAGACATAGACATATCCCAAATAAGAATACTAGTAAGGTATTTGTTTCCTTTATAAAAACTTGCCTAATACCATACTTATATCACTTACAAATGCCTTACTAGTACGTAAGTGATGTAAGTATGGTATTAGGGAAGTTCTTATAAAGGAAGCAGGACAATATCTCTAAGAAAATGATACGTAAGTGGGTCTCACAGGATGAACAGAAATTCAGCAGCAAGGATAACTGCCTTCCAGGCCCAGTTAACTGTATATGTAAGTCAACAGTGGATTATGGAGAGCATGAGGAAGGAGTGTGGGTGGACAGTGAGCTTAGAGCCACTGCACTAGTACTAAGTTTGAATTACGGAAAAGACAGCAACGTTTTAATTTACATTGAAGAGAAATGTCGAAAATGTTATATAATGAGTAAAAGCAAAAAGAATAGCAGAGCCAGTCAATCAATATAAGATGATTATTTTAAACACAGAAAATACACTTAAATGTGCCTTTGCCTATGAAGGAGTGAAGGACATGCCATCTCAAAATATGTCAGATTGGTATATTGATTGTTTAGAGGTGAAAACTTTGGAGAAATTAGAATTTCATGAGGCTATGTGGACGGGATGCCTTCCTGAGCTAGGAGCTTCTGTATACAGAAGAGACACTGAATGAAATTGCCAAGATGATGATGTATATCCCCAAGGAGGAACAACTCTTTTCTTCCCAAGACTGCAAGCCTATTTCCCAGAGGATTAACTACTTCCTGTCAGGAAGGCTAGATGAAGACTTCCTGGAGCTGCCTTTCTTCCACTAACAGGACCCTGGGACCTGTAGGAGCACCCCATTTGGGACTGTGAGGTGCTTGAAGGGGTGTGGACTGGCATCCAGCAGTCACTAACACGTAACTGGTGTGTAAAAGGCAGGCATTACATTAGAAGCAGAGTCAATCCTTTTTTTGGAGGTCCCACTGAGATAGGAACTTGGATCACTGGATTCAAAGAAACAGAGCCAATTCTTAAGATCACTTGGTGCCTTAAAGACACGCATTCCAAAGTGGAATGTGGTTGAAGAAAGTGGGCCAGGTGGTTGAAGAAAGCCATGTGGGAGCTCAACAAATCCCAAGGGCTTATTACGATGCTGCAGATGGTCTCCTTAGCATCTCAGCTCTTCTGCAAGGAAGAGCTTGGGTGTTAGGCCTCAGAGGCTGTAAGGTCCTTGGGTTACAGAGCAGGGGAGAATGAAGTTCTGTGACCCAGGGGTGGAGAGTACACTCTAGGTTTGCAGGCTGGTGGTACTCCCAGAGGAAAGCCAAGCTGCTTCTGTTGTGAGCGGATCAGCAAAGAGCCTCAGGCTGAAGGGAAAAGTGCACAGAGGAAGATATTTTACAAATCAGGTCAGTTTAGGCCAAGACTTATTATGCTCTACAAATTTTGAGGGGAGTGGGGAACTTTTTACAAACAAGTAGGGGTCTTGACATGTTATATATAAAGATTAAAATTTTTGATTTTTCTAAAAAAAAAAAAAAATTAAAGGCCAAGGTTTGTCCTTTCCTGCATGCAGCAAGTGATCAAGATCCCTCTGGGAAGAGTACCCTCTCGATACCAAGGTGAGAAAACAGCGCTTATCAGCAGAGACTTGGAATTGGAGGCTGCCATGGACCTGAATAAACATATTTACCTTATCTTCCATCTGTTTTACACACCCCCACACCATATATCTCCAGTGACTCCCCTAGAAAATTTACTTCCTCTAGCCAGATTTTCCTTGTCCTGTTATGTTCCTCATACTTATCACTCTGTGCCTAAAAATGTATAAAAGCATCTTGCTTTGGCCACTTCTTTGGACTTCACTTGCTTGTAAAGATCCCCATTGACATGCAAAACTAATAAAATTTGTAGACTTTTCTCTTGTTAATCTGCCTGGTGTCAGTTTGGCTCCCAGATCCAGCTGAAGAGCCTACTAAGAGCTAAAAGGGCAATGAGGGTGATCTGTTCTCCTCTACACTAAAATTGGACCAGTGTCTTATTCCAGTCCAACTAGTTGGCCAGTGCTTCAAAGGAGAGTGAACTGCATTACCCCACATCAGAAATCTGTTAGCATAATAAGTAATCCGATTGATAAAACATCTAAACCATTTGCCATGACTTGTTCTGTAAAGTGTTTAAAATCCATCATGCCCCGAACCACTGATTCTCTCCAAGTTTTCATTATTCACCACTGATTTGGTTAAAGATCGCTTTTCAGAGAGAAGTTTATAGAAGTGGCAAAAAATACATATATATTTATATAAACAAATATAAATATTATATACATATATCTTTAAAATTAGTGATAGACACTTTGGTCGCAGATCAGATAGGAAATAAGTAAATAGAAAAGTTGAAAACCTAAAACTCATGCTATTCTTATTACTTTATTTTCTCATAATTATTTTTTGATGTTTTCCTTTACTGTAAGCACTAGATGAGGAGCCAGGAAGCCAGGATTCTAGACCCAGCCATATCGCTTTCTACACATTGCCTCATCTCAGACACATCCTTTTACTTCTCTAGCCCTTGGTTTCCTGATCTCTAAAATGAAAGGATTTTCAAATAGGTTCCGCAGGATATAGCAGAGATGCTTCAAGGGCCACTCTGGAAGATGAAGGGAGGCCTCCTGCCAACCTTTCCCCTTCAGACAGAGCAGCTTCACTTTTATTTGTATTGTAAGTTGGGGCTGTTACAAGATTTTTTTTTTTTTTTTTTTTTTTTTTGACAAAAGGATTCTGTCACTTTTTAAAAGTTTGAAAATCACTGAGCTAAATGTTCCATAAGGGCCTATCCAGCTCAGAAAACCAGTTTCATAGCTGTAGAATGGGGATAACAATAGTTCCTTCTCTTAGGTTTCTGAGAGGTAAACAAGATATTACATGTAGAACAGGGCATAGAATGTAGGGAGCATTCAGTGTGTTAGCCGTTAGTCTCTGCCACCCCTTCCCCAGCGGGTCCCACACAACTAAGACAGCATTTCCTGTGACTGCATACTTCAGAGTATGAAATGATGGCCTGAAAAATTGCCTGATCCATCTGCTTTATATCAACAACACCATAAAAATGTCTTGGACATGTTCTCTGTGAATTTTTAATATAGTTTATTTCTAGTTTTTGTACTTTGCCTTTTTCTCTCACAATTGAATTTTCTTCTTTCATTTCAGATTTTTAAAATAATTATGATAATGCATTTTTGAAAGTTAATGTGTTGGTGTGTTCCAGACTTGTCAGCTTGTGGGAAAGTGACATCAGCGTCCACCCGCTAACCCTGCCCTCTGCAACCTGCTTGGAGCTGCTGTTGATATTATCAAGGAGTAATGCCAATCTGCCTTCATCCCTTCGCCATATGAATTCCTTTCAGGTGAGCAATGGCTTCTTTTCTAGGCTGTGATTTCTCAGTTTTACTTGGAATTATTTTTCAAGGATCCTCTCTTTCACAGGAGATAGCCCGTGGAATTTCCCAGTTTCAAATCATAGCAATAAGCATAATGCATGTATTGCTTTGTCTATATGTTTTTTGTTTGTTTTTTGGAGGCAGAGACTCGCTCTGTTGCCCAGGCTGGAGTAAAGGGGCACAATCTCGGCTCACTGCAGCCTCCGCCTCCCAGGTTTAAGCAATTCTCATTCCTCAGCCTCCCGAGTAGCTGGGACTACAGGTGCATGCCACCACACCTGGCTAATTTTTTGTATTTTTAGTAGAGACAGGGTTTCACTGTGTTGCCCAGGCTGGTCTCAAACTCCTAAGCTCAGGCAATCCAACTGCCTTCCAAACTGCTGGGATTACTGGCATGAACCGCCGCATCCCGCCTTTGTCTATCTTTTTTTAAATAAATGAACAAATAGAGGCTCAGAATTGACTAGGTAATTGTCTAGTTGTGGCAGAACTCACAGCTCTATAACTCCAGGCTTTGTTCTCCAGCTCCCATCTTCCTTCTGGAAAATGGCCAGAAGATCTGGCAGACATTTGTGAATGCCACCTCCCTTCTGCCAAGTTTGCAGGAGACCCAGGAATCTTAATCATTATTAGTGGGTTTGCTGCTGTTAGCCTGAAGTCAAATTGCCAAATGGATGTTTAACAGGATTGGTCTGTCTAAAGGTGTTCTACTTTCCGAGCCATTTCCCTCTCTCTCCTTAGCCCTCTCCCTTATCACTTCCCTACTGGCCTTGATATTTATTTGTTCTAGTCTAAGTCATTTCTGCAAATGTAGACTGGCCAGCAAGATGACCAGTAGGAAAACTCCCAACCTCCCTCACAGTCAGCTAATTGTCAGATGAGGTGGCAAATGAGAATTAAATGTTAACTTGTGGCTTAAGTTGTGGCCCTATCACTACTACATATAATTGCACGTATCTGCGACTCTTCACAATGGGAAAATACTCACAAGCCCTCTGGTGCTAGTGGTAATACAACGTACGTTGCTGAGGAATATATAAACATGGGATTTTTCTACTTCTGGGTTTTTAATGTATCGTAAGAAAACTTCAGGAGCATTGTATATTGCTTGGTACCTCTGTTATATGGTAAAACAAGATGTGGATTTTCGTATGAATCATATCTCAAGAAATAGAGAGAAAAAAACTGCTCCAATCTTATTTACATTCTTCTCCTCTTGGAAATCTGTTACATGGATTGTCTCTGTGATGCTCTTCCTCTTTCTGAGCCTCAGGCACTCATAGAGTACAGTCTTTGGCCTTAGCATGCCTGTTTGTTTTTGCTGTCCGTTGGTCAACTCCAATCCTGGTGTCTCAAAGGGACCTTAAATAACATCTTCTCATTTTGTAGGAGAGGAAATTGAGATCTGGAGCAATGGATTGAGTTGGCCAGGAAACACTCAGTGGGTCAGAGACCAAACTGGACTCACTCACCGGGGTTACTCCATCTGCCACCAACTGCAGTGCCCACTAAGGTCCTGGAGGTGGAGCGGGTGTGAGTGGTGGGTGGAGACAGGTTATTAGATCTGCCGTAGAATGTCCACAGCCTCCCCTTATTTTGCAGTAGTTTGTATTTATGTTATTTATTCATATACTGCCTTAAACCAGATATGATTTAAAAATCTGTGTATCCATATTTCTTTAAGTTCTGCTCATGGGATTGAATAATGCAAAAGTTTGTATATGCCCACAAACGTTCATGGAGGGAGAGACAAGAAACTTAACAGTTGTATCTTTGAGGAGTGAAGCTGAGAAATAATAATTTTTTATTTTACTCCTTCCCTCATGTACTGTTTGAAATTTGCATGCCATGGGTGAGTGAGCAGCAAGAGAAATGACTGACTTAAAGGATTTTATGGCATATTGAGGGAAATAGGACAGTCATCCATGTCTGATTTAACTTAAGAGTAATTTTATTACAAAATAGCCTCAACACAAGTCTTAAAGAAATTAAAGGTATAAGAGTAATCTAAACCAAATATGGGAGGTTTGAGAGGAAGACCAATCTATATTTCTTCCCTGCGAGACCCAGGAGGCCTTGCTCCCTTTAAGGATGTCATCTCAATCTCATGGAAGCACAGGTGCATGAAGCCTGGCCTGCAATTGGCGGCATTAGTGTGGTCTTAGCACCTTTAATTAGAGGAGCTCTTAGAGTGGTCTGAATGTTAATTACTCAATGCCCTTTTCTATTGGTGATTGTACTTCCTGTGGTTTTAGTCCCTTTTCTGAATATTACTGTCAGAAACACACATGCTTTCCCAGTATCACAGATAGAGAGAAACTCGGCAGAATCTTATGAGCTAGTTTGGTCCCTGCTATCACCGCTGGAAAGACGTATTCTTATAAGGAACATACCAGGAATCATCTTCCCTATGCAGGTCCTCACTCCCAGATGAAGGATCAGTGAAAATGGGGGAAAGTGTGTGTCAGGATTAGAAAGATGCTCTGCTTTTTCATCTTTGTACCACCCACTTCATCATGTATTATAATGGCAAGGAATGGGGCTTCTAATTTTGCCTGTGTTTAGGATTTATTTTTTTAATTGGAAACTCAGTTTCATGCACATTTTTTAAGAGCTATATTGGCAAGAGCTATAAAATAGCAGAATGACACTTGTTAAAGTTTGCTTTACATTTCCAGTTCTCTTATTTTCTGGCTGAGTCACTGTGAGCAGTGCTTCTTTTTCTGTAAAGCTGTCATTTTAGGATTCACTTGGTGCTCCTGCTTGAGCTGTTATCACTGCTGAATCTCCAAAAGAAGAGTTTATCTTATTAATTAAAACAACATGATATGAAATTGTAACTTCTTAAATTACACTGTAACATTTCTCTCAGGCCAACAGGGATCTCTTTTGGTGGTTTTGTCACAATTATAGCTTCCGCTCTGTTACAGTACCTTACTATTTCTAATGTGATTATAAGCCAACAAAATGTAGGATTTGACTGAGATTCACTGACATATTGCTAAGCATATACTAAGTTGTTGCAGTGGTCCCAAGAAGATGGATGGACTTATCATTCCTTATCAAGTCACTTCCTGCTTAAAATTCTTCCGTGGCATCCTGTTGCAATGAAAATAAAATCCAAACTCCTTATCTTGGCCAATAAGGCCGAGGAACATCTTGGCCCTGCCTCCCTTTCTGACCTCATCTCTGGCTCTCTCACTGTCACTCGGCTCCAGGCACACTGGCCCTATCTCCCTGTCCTTATCATGAGCTGGTTCTGGCTGTAGGATCTGTGGACTGGCTGTTTTCTCTGCTACTGGGAGAATACTCTGCACCAGGTCTTTGCATGGCCAGCTGCTTCTTGTCCTTCAGGTCTCAGTTCAGGTATCCCCTCTGAGGAGAGGCCCAACCTGACCCCCCTTCTTCACATCACCATTACTCTGTAACCTTACCTTGTTTAATTTTCTTCAGAGCACTTTCCACTCTTTGATCTTGTTCATTTATTTGTTTGCCTTTTTCCTCTACTAAAATATGTGTTGAATGAACGAATGAGGGAATGTCTGTTTTTGTTCAATATTGTGCCAACAGAATTTAGTATAGTGCCTGGATGTAGGAAGAAGTTAATAAATACTGGATGACTGGCCAGATGGCTGGATGGGTGGATGAAGGCACAATTAAAATGCAGATGGACACAGCCATGTGACATTCTAGAAATCTAAAAGACTGAGCTGGGTTACACAGAGGTATGTACAGTACACACTCAGGGCAGAAGCAGCAGCCCTTTCTCTGCTGGGGCAGTACTAGACTCAACAGATAAGGTCTGGATTTAAGACATGTCAACAAAGTTGAGCACAGATGGGTATCCACATTGAAACTGCAACCTGGTGTTTTGCACAAATGAGAAAAACTCAAAGAAGAGTTCAGCCCTTAGAAAGAGCTGGCAAGACTCAGATAAGCAAAATAATCAATATATAGGATGGGACTTTCTGGTTACTGGAGACCACAGTACCACAGTAGGGAATATGGGAATGATGCTCAAGCTTTTGTGTCAGAAACCAAGGCAGTCGGCATTAGAGGTGCAGATGGGTCCTCTGGAGCAGGCAAGTTGCAGCCTGTTGACGTTATTGCCGTTGCTAGTTTATTTCACTCTGTGTGCTTCAGAACTCTGGGGTTAGGTGGCACAAGGCCATTTCCATACCCATCTTGCTGGGCAACAACCAGCTCTTAACCTGAAGTCCTGCAATGGCAGCTTTAAATCTGGGTAAGATGTCTGCAAGGTAGAATCTTAAAAGCAACCAGGTTGGAACCAGGACTGGGCAAGAGCTGCTGGTTTTAATGGCAACTATGTATTTTTCCTAGAATCCTGGCCTGTTGCAGCTAGAAGGAATAATAAGTCTAATAATCTATTTTTATAGATAAGGAAACACATACCCAAGAAGGTTAAGCTGATATTGGAGACTGAAATTCTGATTTCTTAGTTGTGTTTTTGTGCTACAGAGAGTATGTTGACTTCTCTTTGGGAAGAGAGGGGATTTTTCTATATTTAGCATTTCTCTGGCCAAAGTAGCTCACACTTGTAATACCAGCACTTTGGGAGCCAAAGCAGGAGGATCACTTGAGCCCAGGAGTTCAGGTCCACCCTGGGCAACATAATGAGATGCCATCTATATAAAAAATTAAGAAATTAACAGGTGTGCTGGCATACTCCTGTAGCTCCAGCAAATCAGAAGGCTGAAGTAGGAGGATTTCTTGAGCCCTGGAGGTCAATCCTGCAGTAAGCCATGATTGCGCCGCTGCACTGTGGCTTGGATGACAGCGTCAGACCCTGTCTCAAAAAAAAAAAAATTAGATATTAATAATCAGACAATAATAATATAAATTATAATAGCCAATTTTTTTTGAGTTCTTTCTGTTTTCCAGGTACTGTTCTCAATGATTTGTACTTAGTAGCTCATTTCATTTTCATGACACCTCCATGAGAAAGGTATATTATTATTTCCATTTCCATTTTACAACAGGTGCAGAAACTGAGCCACAGGAGCACAACGTGCCCAAGCTCACACAGCTAATAAGTAGAGGAACATGAGGTACAAGGCCTGGCTCCAGAACCCCTATTCTTAACCACTAAATAATGTTAACCTCTTTTAATAAGGTTGGTTAAACAAAGTTAGATGTTTTTAAGTGGCATGACTTGTCAGCCTCTTGCATGTGCTTAAGGGGTAGTGTGATCCTCCTAGTTGAGGAATATAGTAAACATTATTTCCCAAATGCACTTGATAGCAGGGAGACTTTTTCCAGGGCATTTTATGGGTTTAATGTTTGCAGAACACAGATGAGGAGACACTGTTCTATCTCTAAAGACCCTTATGTACATTCTTAGTGGCAGCCTTCCTTACCTCCACAAGAAGTAGTGCTGCAGTTTTAGAGGCTGATTGTCAGGAGGATACCATCTCTTCTCTTTTGAGACTAGATGGTTGTCCTTTTGGTCAGGGCCTCTTTGGTCAGAATGGCACAGTAGGAACAAGATCTGCCTTTGGCATTCCTTGGTACACACTGAATCAAGCCTGAGGCCCAGAAGGTCCCTGGCTGAGCATTGCTTTCCCACCCTGTACCTGTTCCCAGTTCCATTTCAACTGGCACTCATCCACTCTGTACACCGCGTACCAAAGTAGTAACATGGCAAAGGGTTCTGCTGGTAGATTGAGCCCTCTGGCCAAGCTCTGCCTCTCTCCTAACTTAAGGATTGACTCCCACTGAGAATGCTCCAGAAGAGTCTTCCTTGGAACATATACTCAACTAAGATAAGGAAGGAATGTTTCATAGCCTTGGTCCCTGAGTGGAGGAAACCCTTCCTGTTTATTCCCACACCTTACTTCATTAACTCCAGCTCCAACCAGCTGCTCCAGGCTATCTAAATGGTATGGATAGAATTTTTAAGGGCATAGAGCCCCAGGTAGATGACAATGTTTTCACAAACACTTGCCTTTTTCAGATACTTGCAATTCCCATTTTATTTATTCTTAATTTTTATGGACACATAGTAGGTATATATGTTCATGGGTCACATGAGATATTTTGATACAGGCATACAATGCGTAACAGTCACATCAGGGCAAATGTGGTATCTATCACCTCAAGCATTTATGCTTTGTGTTACAAACAATCCACTTATACTCTTTTAGTTATTTTTAAATGTACAACTAAATTACTTTTACTGTAGTCATCCTGTTGTGCTAGCAAATATTAGATCTTATTTATTCTTTTTTTTTATTATTATTCATTAGTCATCCCCACTTCCCCCATCCCTCCACTACTCTTCCTAGCCTTTGGTAACCATCCTTCTACTCTCTGTCTCCATGAATTCAGTTGTTTTAATGTTTAGATCCCACAAATAAGTGAGAACATGTGAAGTTTGTCTTTCTGTGCCTGGCTTATTTCAGTTAACATAATGTCCTCCAGTTCCACCCATGTTGTTGCAAATGACAAGATCTCATTGAGTTTTATGGCTGACAAGTAGTCCGTTGTGTATATGTACCACATTTTCTTTATTCATTCATCTGTTGATGGACACTTAGGTTGCTTCCAAATCTTGGCTCTTGTGAATAGTTTTGCAATAAACATGGGAGTACAGATATCTCTTTGATATACTGATTTCCTTTATTTTGGGTACCTACCTAGGAGTGGGATTGCTGGACTTTGTGGTAGTTCTTGAACTCCTGACCTCAAGTGATCCACCTGCCTCAGCCTCCCGAAGTGCTGGGATTACAGCTGTAAGCCACTGTTCCTAGCCGGTAGTTCTATTTTTTTTGTTTTTTGAGTAATCTCCAAACTCTTCTTCATACTGGTTGTACTAATTTACATTCCCACCAACAGTGTATGAGAGTTCCCTTTTCTCCACATCCTTACTAGCATTTGTTAGCCTGTCTTTTGGATAAAAGTAATTTTAACAGGTGTGAGATGATATCCTGTTGTAGTTTTGATTTGCATTTCTCTGATGATCAATGATGTTAAGCATCTTTTCAGAAACTTGTTTGCCAATTGTGTATATTCTTTTGAGAAATGTCTATTCATATCTTTTGCCCATTTTGTAATCAGATGATTAGATCTTTTCCTATAGAGTTGTTTGAGCTCCTTATATATTCTTGTTATTAATCTCTTGTCAGATTGGTAGTGTGCAAATGTATTGTTCCATTCTGTGAGTTGTCTCTTCATTTTGCTGATTGTTTCCTTTGCGATGCAGAAACTTTTAACTTGATATGATCTCATTTGTCCATTTTTACTTTAGTTGCCTGTGTTTGTGGGATATTACTCAAGAAATCTTTGCCCAGTTCAATGTCCTAGAGAGTTTCCCCAATGTTTTCTTACAGTAATTTTATAGTTTGAGGTCTTAGATTTAAGTCTTTAATCCATTTTTATTTGATTTTTGTATATGGCTAGAGATACAGATCTAGTTTCATTTTTCTGCATATGGATATCCAGTTTTCTCAGACCCATTTATTGAAGAGACTGTCCTTCCCCCACTATATGTTCTTGGCACTTTTGTAAAAAAAATGATTTCACTGTGGATGTATGGATTTGTTTCTGGGTTCTCTATTCTATTCCATTGGTCTGTGTGTCTGGTTTTATGCCAGTACCGTGCTGTTTTGGTTACTATAGCTTTGTAATATAATTTGAAGTCAGGTAATGTGATTCCTCCAGTTTTGTTCTTTTTACTCAGGATGGCTTTGGCTATTGTGGGTATTTTATGGTTCCATATAAATTTTAAGATTTTTTTTCTATTTCTGCGAAGAATGTCATTGTTTAGATAATGATTGCATTGAATCTGTAGATTGCTTTGAGTAGTGTGGACATTTTAACAATATTCATTCTTCCAGTTCTTGAACATGGAATATCTTCCCATTTTTTTGTGTCTTCTTCAATTTCTTGCATCAATGTTTTATAGTTTTCATTGTAGAGATCTTTTATTTCCTCAGTTAAGTAAATTCTTAGTGATTTTACTCTGTAGCTATTGTAAATGGGATTACTTTTTAATTTATTTTTCAAATTGTTCCCTGTTGGCATATGGAAATCCTAGTGATTTTTGTGTGTTCATTTTGTCCCCTGCAACTTTACTGAATTTGTTTATCAATTCTAATAGTTTTTCATTGAAGTCTTTAGGTTTTTCTAAATATAAGATCATATCATCTACCAGCAAGGATAATTTGATTTGTTCCTTTCCAGTTCGAATGCCCTTTATTTCTTTCTCTCGTCTGATTGCTGTAGCTAGGACTTCCGGTACTATGTTGACTAAGAGTGGCAGTGGGCATCCTTGTCATGTTTCAGACCCTAGAGGAAAGGCTTCTAGTTTTTCCTCATTTAGTATGACACTAGCTATGGGTCTATCATATATGGCTTTTTTTATGTTGAGGTATGTTCCTTCTATATCCAGTTTTGTGATGGTTTTTATCATGAAGTGATGTTGAATTTTTCCAGATGCATTTTTAGCACCACCATCAATTGAAATGTTTATGTGGTTTTTGGCCTTCATTCTGTTGATATGATATATCACACTGAGTTATTTGTGTATTTTGAATCATCCTTGTATCCCTGGGATAAATCCTACTTGGCCATGAAGAGATATCTTTTTAATGTGTTATTGAATTCAGTTTGTTAGTGTTTTATTAATGATTCTAAATCAATATTGTTTAGAGATATTTGGCTTGTAGTTTTTTTTAATGTGTGTTTGTTTAGTTTTGGTATCAAGGTAATACTTCTGGCCTCCTATAATGAGTTTGGAAGTATTCCATTCTCTATATTCCAGAATCGTTTGAGTAGAAGTAGTATTAGTTCTTCTTCAAATGTTTGGTAGAATTTGGCAGTGAAGCCATCAGATCCTGGGCTTTTCTTTACTGGGGAACTTTTTATTATGACTTCAATCTCATTTGGTCTGTTCAGGATTTTTTCATGATTCAGTTTTGGTACATGGTGTGTGTCTATGAATTTATTCATTTCTTCTAGATTTTCCAATTTATGGGCATATAGCTGCTCATAGTAGCCACTAATGATCCTATGAATTTCTGCCGTATCAGTTGTAATTTCTCCTTTTTCATCTCTTTTTATTTATTTCATCTCTTTTTATTTATTTATTTTATTCATTTATTCTCTCGTATTTTCTTAATTATTCTGGCTAAAGATTTGTCAATTTTGTTTGCCTTTTCGAAAAAACCAACATTTTGTTTCATTGATCTTTTGTACTGTTTTCTCCATTTTAATTTCATTTATCTCTGTTCTGATCTTTACTATTTCTTTTCTTCTACTGATTTTGAGTTTGGTTTGCTCTTGCTTTCCTACTTCTTTAAGATGAATCATTAGGTTGTTTATTGAAGGTTTTTCTTCTGTTTTCATGTACGCATTTACAGTTATAAACTTCCCTCCTAGAACTGCTTTTGCTGTTTTCCATAGGTTTTGGTATGTGTGTTTCCATTATCATTTGTTTCAAGAAACTTTTCAATTTACTTCTCAATGTCTTCATTGACCCACTGGTCATTCAGGAGTATATTGTTAATTTCCATGTGTTCGTATAGTTTTCAAAATTCCTCTTGTTATTGATTTAAAGTTTTCTTCCATTGTGGTCAGAGAAGATGCATGATGTTATTTCAATGTGTTTTGAGTGTTTTAAGACTTATTTTGTGACATAACATGTGGTCTGTCATTGAGAATGATCTGTGTACTGAGAAGAATATGTATTCTTCAGCACCATAAGATAGGGCAAGAAAAAGAAAAGAAAAAAATTAAAAATTAAAAAAAAATGTGTATTCTACAACCATTGGATGAAATGTTCTGTATCTTTTAGGTTTATTTGGTCCATAGTGCAGATTAAGTTTGATGTTTCTTTGACTATTTTCTGTCTAGAAGATCTGTTGAATGCTTAAAGTGGGGTGTTGAAGTCTCCAGCTATTATTTTATTGGAGTTCATCTCTTTCTTTAATAATATTTTCTTTACATATCTGGGTGCTCCAGTTTTGGGTGCACATATATTTATAATCATTATATCGTTTTGCTGAATGTACCCTTTTATCATTATATAATGACCTTCTTTGTCTCTTTGTATAGTTTTTGTCTTTAAATGTATTTTGGCTGATATAAGCCTAGCTACTTTGCTCTTTTTTGGTTTCCATTGACACAAAATATATTTTTCCATCTTTTTATTGGAGAGTTTACTTATATTCAGTGTTGTTATTGATAAGTAAAGATTTATTCCTGCCATTTTGTTATTTGTTTCCTGTTGTTTTGTGGTCTTCTCTTTCTTCTTTCCTTCCTGTCTTGATTTTAGTCAAGGTGATTTTCTCTGGTGGTATGATTTAATTTCTTGCTTTTTATTTCTTCTGTGCCTGTTGTATGGTTTTTGATTTGAGGTTACCGTGAGGTTTGCAAAAACTATCTTATAATTCAATATTTTAAGCTGATAACAACTAAACACTGCTTGCATAAACAAGCAAAAAGAAAACTAATAAAAACTCTACACTTTAACTTTGTCCCCCACTTTTTAATTAACTTTTTAATTTTAATTCTTTGTTGTTTCTGTTTATACCTTATTGTACTGTCTATGTCTTGGAAAGTTGTTGTAGTTATTTTTGATTGGTTAATCTTTTAGTCTTTCTACTTAACAGTAGTTTACATACCACAGTTACAGTGTTATAATAGTCTGTATTTTTCCGTGTACTTATTTTTGCTGGTGAGTTTTGTACCTTCAGATGATGTCTTATTGCTCATGAACATTCTTTTCTTTCTGATTGAAGTACTCCCTTTAGCATTTCTTCAAGGACAGGTCTGGTGTTGAAATTCCTCAGTTTTTGTTTATCAGGGAAAGTCTTTATTTCTCCTTCATATTTGAAGGATATTTTCTCCAGATACACTACTCTAGGGTAAAATTTTTTTCCTTCAGCCTTTTAAATATGTCATGCCACTGTCTATTGGCCTGTAAGGTTTCCACTGAAAAGTCTGCTGCTAGGTGTGTTGGAGCTCCATTGTATGTTATTTGTTACTTTTCTGTTGGTGCTTTTAGGCTCCTTTCTTTATTCTTGACCTTTGGGAGTCTGATTATTAAATGCCTTGAGGTGGTCTTCTATGGGTTAAATCTGGTTGGTTTTCTATAACTTTCTTGTACTTGGATATTGATATCTTTCTCTAGGTTTGGGAAGTTCTCTGTTCTTATCCCTTTGAATATATTTACTTCCCCTTTCTCTTTCTCTGCCTCCTCTTTAAGACCTGTAACTCTTAAATTTGCCCCTTGGAGGCTATTTTCTAGATCTTGTATGTATGCTTCATTCTTTCATTATTCTTTTTTGCTTTTATCTCCTCTGACTGTGTATTTTCAAATAGCCCACTAATTCTTCTGCTTAATCAATTCTCCTATTAAGAAACTCTGATTCAATCTTTAATATGTAAGTTGCATTTTTCTACTCCAGAATTTCTTCTTGATTCTTTTTAATTTCAATCTCTTTGTTAAATTTATCTGATAACATTCTGAATTCCTTCTCTGTGTTATCTTAAATCTCATTGAATTTCCTCAACACAGCTATTTTGCATTGTCTGTCTAAAAAGTTGCATATCTTTCTCCACCAGGATTGATCCCTGGTGCCTCATTTAGTTTGTTTGGTGAGGTCATGTTTTTCTGGATGGTCTTCATGTTTATTGATGTTTGTCAGTATCTGGGCATGGATATTAAAAAGTTAGGTATTTATTGTAGTCTTCACATCATGGGCTTGTTTTTACCTGTCCTTCGTAGGAAGGCTTTCCAGGCATTCAAAAGGACTTGGTGTTGTGATCTAAGTCATAACTGTATTAGGAGACTGAAGCCTAGTAATTCTGTTATTCTTGGAGACTCATAGACTCACACTGGCGTGGTGGTCTTACATAAGATCCAGAATACTTCTTTGTATTACCTGGCAGACTCTTCTCTTCCCTTACTTTCTCTTAAACAAATGGAGTCAGTCAGTCAGTCTCTCTTTCTCCCTCTTTTTCTCTCTTCCTTTCTGTCTGTCTATCTGTCTCTGTGCTGAGCCACCTGGGGCTGAGGTGACACAATCACCCCTGTGGCCACCATCACAAAGACTGCGCTGGGTCAGACCTGAAGCCAGCACAGCCCTGAGTCTCACCCAATGTCCACTATAATCAATACTTGGCTAACACCTATGTTTGCTCAAGGCGCTAGGGCTCTGCTATCAGCAGTTGGTAAAGCCAGCCAGGCTTGTGTTCTTCCCTTCAGGGTGGCAATTTCCTCCAGGCCCTGGGCTGGTCTAGAGATGCCATCTGAGAGCTAGGGGCTGGAGTTAAAAACCTTAGCAGTCTACTTGGTATTCTGTTCTGCTGTGGCTTAGCTAGTCCTTGAACCATGAGAAACAGTCCTTCCCACTCTTCCCTCCCCTTTCCACAGGCAGAAGAGCCTCACTCCATGACCACAACCACCAGAAACCCATAGGGAGTATTGCCAAGCTACTGCTGATGTTCACGTAAGGCCCAAGGGCACTTCGGTAAACTTGTGGTGAATTCTGCCAGACTGGGATTCACCCTTCAGGGCAGTGGGCTCCCCTTTGGCTCAGGACAGGTCGAGAAATGCTGTCTAAGAACCAAGTCCCGGACTCAGGACTTGCTTTGTGCAAAGAACCTGCTTTGTGCTCTACCCCACTGTGACCAAGCTAGTACCTAAAGTGCAAGACAGAGTTCCCTTTACTTTTCCCTTTCCTCAAGCAGAAGGAGTTTCTCACCACAGCCATCAGAGTTTCAAATGTGTTGTGTCTCAGCTGAAGTCAGCACCTCTCAGAATCTCACCCAAGACCCACAGCTTACTACCTGGGTATCCCTACTGGTTATTCAGGGCCCAGGGGCTCTTTAGTCATCAGGTGATAGGCTTTGCCTGGACTGGGTCCTTCACTTTACAGCAACAGATTCCCTTCTGGTCCAGGGTGTGTCTACAAATGTCATCCAGGAGCTAGGGCCTGGAATGGAGCCTTACAACTGTGATCAGTTCTCTATCCTACTGTGGCCGAGCTAGTATTCAAGAATCAAAATAAAAATCCTCTTTACTCTTCCCTCTCCTCTCTTCAAGTGGGAGGAAGAGGTCTCTTTTGGAATTGTGTTGCCTAGAGTTAGGGGAGGGGTGGCACAAGCACTCCCTTAGCTGCCCTAGCTAGTTTCTCAGTACTTGCATCACCCCCGAGTCCCCTTGCTCCAAGCCCAGCTCAGCATTAAGACTTGCAGTCCCTGTGGTCTAGGTTGTCTTTCAAGTTTATTTATGGCCCCACAGCACTTCAGCCCACGGTAACGAAGCTGACCCGAACTCAAGTTCCCACTATGCTCCCTCCTTGTGTGGGCATCACCTGAGTTCCACTTGGTTTTGCTTTCCACTGTAACAGGGAAGCACTGAGTTTAATGTGAAGTCTCATAATTACTGCACTCTCCTCCTCTCAAGCACACAGATTTCTCTGAGCTATGCAGCTGCTGTAGGGGAATGGGAGAGGGGTGGCATTGGCAATTCGAGACTGTTTCCTATTTCCTATTCTTTTCAGAGATATGAAGTTAAAATCAGATACCATGAGAGTCCTTACCTGATGTTTGGTTCTTTTTTTTTTTTTTTTGGTTGAGACAGGGTCTCACTCTGTCACCCAGGCTGTAGTGTAGTGGTGTGATCTCAGCTCACTGCAACCTCCACCTCCTGGGCTTAAGCAATCCTCCCAGCTCAGCCTCCTGAGTAGCTGGGGCTACAGGTATGTGCCACCTTGCCCAGCTAATTTTTGTATTTTTAGTGGACATGGGGTTTCGCCATGTTGCCCAGGGTGGTCTTGAATTCCCTGGCCCGAGCAATTCTCCTGCCTCATCCTTCAAAAGTGCTAGGATTATGGGCATGAGCCACTGTGCCCAGCTGATTTTTGTTTCTTATGAAGATGCTTTTTTGTGTGTAGATAGTTGTCAAATTTGGTTTTCCTGTCAGGGGCACAATGGGTAGGGTATTCTATCCCACCATCTTCCTTCAACCCTCCAAATCAATCTAACTCCCATTTTTAAAAAGTAAGTAAAGGTGAAAAAAGTAAGTAAAGTGGGCAAGTGTAATTATTTAACTACCAAAATGTGAGGCTATGTTTTAAATATTGGTCTTCAAATTCTGAATCTATTATTTATTCCACCTCATGACAGATACATCAAAGAAAATGCCAGATGGTCCTCTTTGACAGTCTTGTGTCTTGTATAACTTATTTTTACCATGTGGAAGCAACAATATCTCTTTCACTAATGTCATCCTTTAGAGAACAACAGCCTTCAAACATGGGAGCAGTGTGAGAAATAATCTCAAGCATTAAACGGATTGTGGCAAATAAGTGGAGCGTCATCAAAATAGTGTTCTGTATATGTTGTATAGTTTAATCATATAGTGAAAATATGTCAAAAAGAAGAAATAAAAAGCTTTATGGACTTTATTACCACCTGATAATTAGGGTTGATCGGGATATTTCCTGTTCTAGAGGGACTTGAAATCATACACTGTTCTGTGGTGAAGGGTGAAGTAATTGAAGCATCTTGAATATGAGACCCACATACTATTCTAGACAAGGAAATTCTCCATTGCTTGTTACTTATCTGTAATTTGATTTTAACTTTAAGAAACTCACTGATACTTAAAATTTTCATCTTTTTCATGATGTAAAAATCATATATTTAACTTCACAATTATTCAGATGTAATAGTTTTATAATTATCTCATTCAGCTAGTGGTTTACTACCTGTCAATATCTGTATCAAAAGAAAAGAAAACAAAATAATATGAAAATTAGATTTAGTCATTTTGCCATTTATTGGCAGCTCAGGTGAAAAGCTTTGATGATATAGAAGTTTAAAGCTGTGGTTTAAACTTAATGTATTAGTTCATTCTCATGCTGCTATGATTAAATACCCAAGACTAGGTAATTATAAAGAAAAGAGGTTTAAGTGACTCACAGTTCAGCATGATTCAGGAGGCCTCAGGAAACTTACAATCATGGCAGAAGGCACCTCTTCACAGGGCAGCAGGAGAGAGAATGAGTGCAAGAAGGAGAAATGCCAGATGCTTATAAAACCATCAGATCTCATGAGACTCACTCACTATCATGAGAGCAGCATGGGGGAAACTGCCCCCATGATCCAGTTATCCTCCACCTGGTCCTGTCCTTGACACATGAGGATTATGGGAATTACAATTCAACGTGAGATTTGGGTGGGGACAAAGAGCCAAACCATACCATTTTGTGCCTGGTCCCTCCCAAATCTCATGTCCTCACATTTCAAAACAGAATCATGCCCTTCCAACAGTCCCCCAGAGTCTTAACTCATTCTAGCATTAACCCAAAGTCCAATTCCAAAGTCTCATCTGAGACAAGGCAAGTCCCTTCCACCTGTGAGCCTGTAAAATCAAAAGCAAGTCATTTACTTCCTAGATACAATGGGGGTACAGGCATTAGGTAAATACACCCATTTCACAGGGGAGAAATTGGCCAAAACAAAGGGGCTACAGGCCCCATGTAAGTCTGAAATCTAATAGAGCAGTCATTGAACCTTAAAGTTCCAAAATGATCTGCTTTGACTCCATGTCTCATATCCAGGTCATGCTGATGCAAGAGGTAAGCTCCCATGCTTTGGGCAGCTCTGCCCCTGTGACTTTGCAGGGTGCAGCCCCCCTCCTGGCTGCTTTCACAGACTGGTGTTGAGTGTCTGTGCAGGTGCACAGTGCAAACTGTCAGTGGAGCTACCATTCTGTGGTCTGGTTGATGGTGGCCCTCTTCTCACAGCTCCACTAGGTAGTGCCCCAGTGGGTACTCTGTGTGGGGGCTCAGACCCCACATTTCTGCTCCTCACTACCCTAGCAGAGGTTCTGCCTGAGGGCTTTACCCCTGTAGCAACCTCTGCCTGGACATCCAGGCATTTCCATACATCCTCTGAAATCTAGGTGGAGCTTCTCAAACTTCAATTCTTGACAACTGTGCACTCACAGGGCCAATACCACATGTAAGCCACCAGGGCTTGGGGCTTGCACCCTTTGAAGCCATGACCTGAGCTGTACGTTGGCCCATTTTAACCATGGCTGGAGCTGGATAGGCAGTGGCCACAAAACCATTTTTTCCTCCTAGTGCTCTGGGCCTGTGATGGGAGGGACTGCCCTGAAGGTCTCTGACATGGCCTGGAGACATTTTTCCCATTGTCTTGGTGATTAACATTCTGCTCCTTGTTTCTTATGCAAATTTCTGCAGACATCTTGCATATTTTTTCCCCAGAAAATGGGTTTTTGTTTTCCATCACATTGTCAGGCTGCAAATTTTCTCATCTTTTATGCTCTGCTTCCCCTTTAAATACAGGTTCCAATTTCAGATCATCTCTCTCAAGGTTAAAGTTCCACAGATCTTTAGGGCAGGGGCAAAATACCTCCAGTCTCTTTACTAAAACATAGCAAGAGTGACCTTTCTATTCCAGTTCCCAATAAGCTTCTCATCTCCATCTGAAACCACCTCAGCCTGGACTTCATTCTTCATGTCACTATCAGCATGTTGGTCAAAACCATTCAATAATCTCTAAGAAGTTCTAAACTTTCCCACATCTTCCTGTCTTCCTCTGAGCCCTCCAAACTGTTCCAACCTCTGCCTGTTTCCCAGTTCCAAAGTCACTTCCACATTTTGGGTATATTTATAGCAGTACCCCACTCTACTGGTACCAGTTTACTATATTAGTCCTTGCTTGCTGCTATAAAGAACTCCCTGAGACTAGGCAATTTATAAAGAGGTTTAATTAACTCACAGTTCTGTATGGCTGGGAACGCCTCAGGAAACTTACAATCATGGCAGAAGGTACCTCTTCACAGGGCAGCAGGAGAGAGAATGAGTGCCAACAGAGGAAATGCCAGATGCTTATAAAACTATCAGATCTCATGAGAATTCACTCACTATCATGAGAGCAGCATGAGGGAAACTGCCCCCATGATCTGATTACCTCCACCTAGTCCTGCCCCTGATGCATGGGGATTCTGGGGATTACAATTCAAAGTGAGATTTGGATAGGGATGCAGAGCCAAACCGTATCACTTAAGAACTTAAAAAATAATAATATAATAACTTACAGGGACTCCTAGAAATAGATAAACAGAGGCCTGGGAATTCTACAGGTAAGTAACAACAATGGGCTATAGAGAAGAGGAAGTGAAGTTTTTGTCTCTGCACTCTTTTTTTTCTATATACTTTCAAACATTGTACTACATAAATGACCTCATCTGTTATATTCCACTTTCATCTCTGGGTGAATTATAGCCATTATTTTTTTTAAAGTAATGTTTTCCCCTAATTATAAAAAAAAAAAAAAAAGAAACCTTTTATCATAAAAAAAATTGGAAAATTCAGAAAAATGTGAAGAGAATTAAGATCACTGGGAGTAACCAGTATTGACATTTTAGAGATTTTTTTTTCCTTTTTTTTTTTTTTTTTTAGAGTTGCTCTGTCACCCAGGATAGAATGCAGTGGCACGATCTCAGCTCATTGCAACCTCTGCGTCTTGGGTTCAAGCAATTCTCCTTCCTCAGCCTCCTACGTAGCTGAGATTACAGATGCCACACCCAGCTGATTTTTGTGCTGTTAATAGAGATGGGGTTTCACCATATTGGCCAGGCTCATCTTGAACTCCTGACCTCAAGTGATCCACCGGCCTTGGCCTCCCAAATTGCTGGAATTACAGGTGTAAGCCACTATGCATGACCATTTTAGAGTAATTCTTACTAGTATTTTTAATGTCTGCTTATACACACACACACACAAATATATATATTAACATAAAATTGGGCTCATTGAAGATGCTGCCTGGGGCACAGTACTGGCAATACTCTGCTCTTTCCTTTGTTTCATCTCCCGGCATGAAGACATATACTTTTCCCAAGAGACTATCAATGGGCCTTGGGGACATTATATATGAGGGTCTCAGGGTCCTGTTTTTAGCTGCGAGTGGGAAGGGAAGAAGGGTGTGGGTGATTCCACATGTCAAAGGGCTTCTGTAGTCATGAAGCAGGCAGACCTGAACCAAGATGGGCAGGCACTCCCTAGAATTTTCACTCAGCACTTGTGGTAATCCACGTGTGCATCCCAGGGAACTGAGATGGGAGTGGTGTTGGCACCCTCGGATCCCTGGATGCGTCCACTATTTTTCCTTTCCTGTGAATGCCTCTGTCCTCAATGTGCAAAGATAATCGGGAGTTGAGTGCTACTCATTATATTTAGGAACTTTGTTCTCAAAGGTAGTGATTACTGTCCTATTTTCCATCTCTCTCCTCAAAACAATTTCTGAGAATTACCTCAGCATTTGGATGTGAAAGATGTTGTCATCTTCATTCCTTTTTGCCCTGCAGGACATTCTGTGGTCTGGGGAAATAAGCAGGTATTCTTAGTTGAATTTAGTTCTCTAGTCTGAATTGTCTCTTCCTCTGCCTCCTTTCATTTTGGACTCTCCTTTTTGCCATACTCTAGAGAGAATGTGGAGGATGGGGCCAGGCAGAGAGCCTGGAGGTTAACCAGAAATTTAGCCAGATCCACGTTGATGCCACATCACATCTTTCAAAAGGCCGATTCCCTACCCAGTTACCTGCCACTTGACTTGCCCCTCAGACGTTTCTGTCGCTACCAAGGAGTTGAGGTTGTGGGCAAAGCTGGATAGTTTCTGTGCTTTCTGTAGCACTTGGTAGGGGAGGTCTGAAGGGACTTGGGATGCTCTGCCGTTTGCTTTATTGAGAGAAGCAGGGATGATGTATAGCTTACTAAGTCTATAATTATGTTTCTTGTTTTGTTTGGTTGTGTTTAGTAAGTTAATTTTTTCCTGATTCTAAAGGAAATACAGTCATGTATCACTTAATGATAGAGATACATTCTGAGAAACATGTCATGAGGCATCACAGAGAATGTCATAGAGTGCACTTACACAAACCTAGATGGTCTGGGACAGCCTACTGCACACCTAGGCTATGTGTTATGGCCCATTGCTCCTAGGCTGCAAGCCTATATGGTATTGTACTGAATACTGTAGGCAATTGTAATACAATGGTAAGTATTTGTATATCAAAATATATCTAAACATAGAAAAGGTATGGTAAAAATATGGTATAAAAGATTAAAAAGTGGTACACTTGTATAGGGCAGCTCTGTTATAATCTTATGAGACTACAGTTGTACATGTGGTCCCTTGTTGATCAGACGTCATTATGCAGTTCATGACTGTATGTACCCACGATAGACAATGTGGTATGGGTTTTTCATTAGCAAAATAATACATACTTTTACTTTTAGCAAACTAAAAATATAGAATCTTAAAATTGAACCAATGGCTACCTAGCCCAATTCAGTCCATCTGTCCTTCATGGTGGGGAGAGGAGGCCTAGGAGCAAGGCCTGGCAGGCTCTGGGCAGCCTTTGTGATTTTAGAGCACTCACCTTCTCTTACCTCAGTATCCTTAACACAGAAATAGGGATAAGGAGAACTGGAAGACAGATAGGGTTTCTCTAATTCTATAATGACATTATTATGAGTGGTACTCATTCTTTTTTTTTAATAGACGGGGTGTCCAGTCTCACTCGGTCACCCTGGCTGGAGTGTGGAGTGTAGTAGCACGATCGTAGCTCACTGCAGCCTAGAACTGCCGAGTTCAAGCGATCCTCCTGCCTCAGCCTCCCATGTAGGTGCATGCCACCACACCAGATTATGGTACTAGTTCTGAAATGTCAGTGTACATGGGAAGCTTGTTTAAAATTTAGATTTCTTAGTGATCTAAGAAATTGGAGTCCTAGCCAGAGAGATTCCGATTCAATAGCCCTGAAGTAGAGTCCAAAAATCTGCATTAACAAGCATCCAAACGTGTATATGATAGGGAATTTCAAGAACGAAACTGTAAGAAACACATGATAAGAGAATATACACCAACTAATGTGAGAAATGAAAGAAAGTATTTTAATTATAACAAACATCTAGTCACTAGTCCAAATAGCTTAATTATTTTCCCCTTTTCTTCACTGCTCCTTATTAACCTGCACTTAACACAGTCTGTATTGCACTAAACTGAATAGTTGTCATGAAGTTTATATTTTTTCTTTTCTTTCCTTCTCTCTTTACCCTCAGATGCTTTGTAGAATCCTTGTGTTACCTCTGTCACTCCTCTTTCTGCCATTGCTGTGAACACCCAGCATGCCCACATCTCCTGGTCTCTGGGCTTCTTGCTTTTCTCGGGGATGTGCAGCCTCTGTAGTCCCCTCTCTCACTGCACGTGTCAGACACTCAAGGTCTAGTCTGGACAGCTGACCCTCTTCTAGGCAGATAACCCTCTATGGATCCCAGTTTCTTTATCTGTGGGATGAAGGGTTGGGTTAAATTACATATGTAAGTGTTTTTAAAGTTCCTTTTAAGGTAGAGGCACAGAGTCATTTTTGTCTGTTCCCAGCTGTTTTTAATTTATTCACCCAGTCTGTGTAATATAACTGTATTCCTTAAATGTTATAGAACCTTATTTCTTGTGAACATCCTGGAAGTGTTTAACTGAGGAAAAATAGAGATAAAGTCAGATTACATAGGGTTGTTGTGTGTGTGTGTGTGTGTGTGTGTGTGCGCGCGCCCGTGTGCTTTCCAAGAGAAAGGAGTTGATGCTGTAAGGCCTCCCTAACAGCTGCCAGGAAGGGACAGGAATGATGGGGTTAGGGTGCCCTCTGGCCCTTGGCTCTTCCTGCCTCTGAGACATAGGCGACTCTTTCATGTGGAGGCTAGCAAATGAAGAACCCTGTCCGACGGCCTGTGTGTCACAGAAACTTGGTATATTCTCTGACAGCCCGTAATTTCTCCCCTTTCCTCTTCCTTCTCTACCCTCCCTTCGGCTTTTTGCACTTTTGGCTTCCCCTTTTATTTTTGACTCTGGTTCTTGATGCACATTGAAACACGTATGACTTAGGAATTTTTCAGTGATTTTGTCTTTGTATTTTATTTATAAGTATAGTGACTCCAAGAAAGTGTTCTAAAATGTGAGCCTCTTCTGTTGCCTGGAGCTGCTAACGAGAGGACTTCGTTCTTTCCCACACACTGAGCATGGCTGTGTTCAGTCAAGTGGCTTCCTGGTGGTGGGTCTTACTTCCTTGGAAAGGAGGCTAAAGATATATGTCTGCTTTTAGAAACAAAGTGGGATCAAGACTGAAATAACTGAGCTTGCTTCACTCATGGAGGGAGCTGCTGTGTTGTTCTCAGGAGCTTTTTTTTGTTTTTTGTTGTTGTTGTTGTTTTTAAGACTAGGTCTGGCTCTGTCGCCCAGGCTGGAGTGCAGTGGCAGGATCTCAGCTCACTGCAAGCTCCGCCTCCCGGGTTTACGCCATTCTCCTGCCTCAGCCTTCTGAGTAGCTGGGACCACAGGCGCCCGCCACCTCGCCCGGCTAGTTTTTTGTATTTTTTAGTAGAGACGGGGTTTCACCGGGTTAACCAGGATGGTCTCGATCTCCTGACCTCGTGATCCGCCCGTCTCGGCCTCCCAAAGTGCTGGGATTACAGGCTTGAGCCACCGCGCCCGGCCTGTTGTTGTTGTTTTTGTTTGTTTTGTTTTGTTTTGTTAGAAGGAGGAAACAACAGCCTGGGGAGGATATCAGCCTTCAGGGGAATGTGATTTGGAAGGTGAAACTGTTCTCAAGCCTCCATTGAGAACCTCTTGTGAGCCCTCCTGGTAGTGACTAATCATTTCAGCAAAGTTAGAATATTTCGAATAGAAGAGGTATTGGGGGATCTTTTCTAGTCTAAATGAGAATAAGCCAAAGGAAGCATGGGAAACAAGAATGAAATTATTTTATTGTCCCTTTGGTCCTCGCTCTTATAGACCTCATCTATGGAGCAGTAAAGAAAAGGGCCTGCAGTGGAAGTGGAAGATATGTTTGGGCTCCTTCATGACTGTTAGGAAACCAGCAACCAGCGTGACTGGACCTAAGTCACTTTCCCTGTCTATACCGCAGTGTTTTCATTCCTCCTGCGCTAAATTGATTCTAACTTCTAGTAGTTGAAAGTCTGACAGAAGTGTAAGAGCTGGTGGATTAAATTAGCCTGAAGAAGAAAAATTATCATCCAGTTTGCCCTCCTCTGAGATTAGCACATTGCTTCTTTGGGGGTTGGAGGTTGGAAGTGATGGTCACAAACCAAGTGACCATGTCTGGGCAGCAGGGAAGGGGCTTCAATAGGGGCTTAATGCAGTTAGCATCAACAATTGGCTTTCAATAATTTAAGACAGTGTGACTAATCTGTAGCATACAAAGGTTGTCTGGTATATAGTCTAAAGCCGTGATAACAGAGCACAAACTAAATTGGCAGAATAATGTTTCAGTGCTGGCTCCTTTTCTTGACTCTTTAGAACTGAATGCAGTTCTTCATTTTAAAAAAAAACTTACATGTGTCCATAGTCCCTATATTTCTGGTTCTCTTCCTGCTGGTAGTAAATTATTGTTTTCTTCTGATTTAACTTCAGCTTGAAAATCATTTGTAAAAGCAATAAATATTTGAGACATTGATGATTTGAAACATCAGCTGCTTTTCATTGAGTCCCTCAGATATGCTAATGTTTTTAGCAGAAATCAGAGCACTTAGAAGACTTGGTTTTTGGTATTTTTATTTTAAGTAGCAGAGTTAAATCTGTTTATATTACATTTTTGTGTTACTAATGTAATTGGACTTACGTCTACAATCTTTGGCAGGGGCAGGATGGAATGTATCTAGGATTTTCTAGCAGAGACTAAATTGTTCAGTATATTTACTTTTTTAAAACAAAGACCTTACCATTGTTTTTTTTGCCACCTATTAGGCACATTCCGTCCTCTCACCCCACATTTCCCTATTACTATTATCTATTGTTTTTCCTGGTTTCACTTAAAAACACAAAAATTCATTATTTTATATATTTTCATGTTCACTACCTAATACATATAGTTGTCAGGCTTTTGTTTTCTTGCATCTCACTTCCTGTAGTATTTCTGTCACTGGCAGTTTGTGAATGGGAAACTCTCTTAGTCTTTGTATATCTGGAAACGTCCTCATTTTGTTCACACTCTTTAGTGATGGCTAAGCTAAGTATAGAATTCTATACCCCTTTTCACTTTGAAGATCTATCACTCATTGCCTGCTGACATCTATTTTTGTTGATAAGACAGCTGTTGTAAGACTATTTGCTATTCCTTTGAAGATAAACTGTCTTCTTTCTTTTTCCTGCTGGCCTGTAAGATTTTATCTTCATGCTTCATATACTATAGATTTACAGTGATGTCTTAAGTGTGGAGTTTTAAAATCTTATTCTGGCCGGGCGTGGTGGCTCACGCCTGTAATCCCAGCACTGTGGGAGGCTGAGGTGGGTGGATCACGAGGTCAGGAGATTGAGACCATCCTGGCTAACATGGTGTAACCCCGTCTCTACTAAAAATACAAAAAAAATAGCCCGATGTGGTGGTGGGTGCCTGTAGTCCCAGCTACTCAGGAGGCTGAGGCAGGAGAATGGTGTGAACCCTGGAGGCGGAGCTTGCAGTGAGCCGAGATCGTGCAACTGTACTCCAGCCTGGGCGACTGAGCAAGACTCCGTCTCAAAAACAAAAAACAAAACAAAACACAAAAACAAAAAAAAACAAAAAAAACCCTTATTCTATGTAGCACTCTGAGAATACATGGAAGAACTGTCTTTAAGTAGTTTTGTAAAATGATCAGCTATTATATATTAAATTTCCATTATCCCCACCCCCATTTCTTCATTCTGACCTTCTATTAGACATATATTGGTGATGTAGTTTGAATATTTGTCCCCATCCAAATCTTACGTTGAATTTTAATCCCAGATTTTGGAGGTGGGGCCTGGTGGGAGGTTGTTTGGGTCATAGGGGTGTGTCTCTCATGAATGGCATGGGCTATCCCCTTGGTGATAAGTGAGCTCTCGCTCTGAGTTCACACAAGATCTGCTAGTTTCAAAGTGTGTGGCACCCCCATCCCTCTTTCTTGCTTGCTCTGCTTTCTCCATGTGATGTGCCTGCTTCCCCTTCACCTTCTGCTATGATTGTAAGCTTCCTGTAGACTCCCTAGAAGCGAAGCATATGCCAGCACCATGCTTCCTATAAAGCCTACAGAACCATGAGCCAGTTAAACCCCTCTTATTTATAAATTACCCAGTCTCAGGTATTTCTCTATAGCAATTCAAGAACGGCCTAATACTATTGGAGTCATTCTTGCATTCTCCTTGCCTATTCCCTTGTCTCTTAACTGTTTTTTCATATATATATATATATATATATATATATATAATTTGTAAGTACACACTCATTTTTATCTCAGAGCTGTATCAGAATAAATCCTGAGTACTAGATCTTCCAGTTCACTCATTCTGGTGTTTATCTCCACTATTGAGTTTTATTTCAGTGGCTATATATTTTCATTTCCAAGATACCACATTTTAAAAATTTCTGTGAAGATATTAAGCATAGCCTACAACTATTCTGAGTTTGTTCTGTTATTTTATTTTTTTCTGAAAGTGCTTATTCTTCTACTTGTTAATTTTGTGGCTAACTTAGATATCTTCATGGGTTTTGGAATTTTGCTTTGCAAGCTTACCTTGTTTAACATCTGCTTTCTCCTCCTTACTTTTTCCCACAACTTGCCCCACCCCCATGATAGTTTTGCAGCTACTTCTGCATCTATGTCTGTGTTTTTCTGTTTCTCTAAATGAGGAGCCCCAGGTGAGCCATAACTTCCAGCATTTGTCAGCAACAATTTTCACTGGTTTCCTTTCATAAGCCTCACACAGTCTAAGTCCAGCCACTCTGTTAAAAAATTAAAATAACAGAACAAAGTAAAAATATTTACAAGCTGTGTTTAATGTCCTCATTGTATTAATCCATTCTCACACTCCTATAAAGAACTGCCTTAGGCTGGATAATTTATAAAGAAAAGAGGTTTAATTGACTCACAGTTCCACGTGGCTGGGGAGGCCTCAGGAAATTTCTAATCATTGTGAAAGGGTAAGCAAAGCATGTCTTATATGGTGGCGGGTGAGAGAGTGTGTGAAGGAGGAGCTGTGAAACACTTATAAAACCATCACATCTTGTGAGAACTCACACACTATCATGAGAACACCATGGGGGAAACGGCTCCCAGGATCCAATCACCTCCTACCAGGATACTCCCTCAACATGTGGGGATTATGGGGATTACAATTTGAGCTGAGATTTGGGTGGGGACACAGAGCCAGACCATATCTCATAATGATTGTTTTTAATTTGATACCTTGGAAATAAAAAAATAAAACCTTAACTTTAGCCCCACTAGGCAGTTCCATGGCTTTAGCTCTGCCTCCACACTGTGTGCTTCTGGTCTATGCAAGTGCTTAGCTTGTTTTCTGAGTATAGCTATGATTTGGAATTCTCTCATTTTATATTTTATCTGTCATTGCCTGATACTTGAAGAAGGCAAAGACTTTTAGTGTAATCTTCGGCTGTCTATGATTTAACCTTGGTTTTCATTTCATATCTGTAGAAGGCAAATAACAACTGCCCTTCCCATCTGTGAAACCACTTTGTAAATAAAAAAGACAAGTTGTGGCCATTTGTATAATTATTGGTATCACATTTTACCACTACACTCTACCTATGGAGTCAAAGATGTTCAGGATGGGTAGGTGGCATGCTGGGGGAATGAAATACCTTAGGTCATAATAGACTTAAACATCCCTAAAGTTGTCTGGTAAATGTTGTCAGTGGTTTAGTCCACAAATTGCAGAGTGCTTTCTACAGGTAAATGGATTGTGACTGTATATTTACTTTTAGAGTTGCATACAATGAAAATGAAATTGTTTTTCATGACAATAAAGCTGGCTCACTATTCACTGGATTGTTCCATTTTTCTTAACTCTGTTGTGATGGTATCCAGAACCTATCTTGCCATTTGCTGCTTAGGTGCTTTATAAAATCTGTCTAAACTAAAGATGGACTTGCTCTGGATATAAAAGAGTTTGTTAAACTTTGTCTTTCAGGTGCTTATCACCATCATTGCATAATGTTGAAGGCCTAGAGAGTCATACTGTGAAGATGATGCCTTTTATCAGTGTTATAAACCATTTTGTTTGTATCTTCCCCTACCCCCCGAAAAAAACCCAGATCGGCTTGGTCAGGTAGCAGGAATCAACAAGAGAAGCCACTGCCTGAATTTGACCCTGGATACACAAAATTAAAGGTTTTCCCCTCTCATACTGTCACATTCTTTATAGCAGACAACTAGAGCCCTGATTTTCTCTTTTAGCTATGTTTTATTAATTGAAAATTTGTGTTCCTCTCTCTCTTCATGCTCTAGCATGGTGTCTAAAAATTCTCCATACACATTTCCTGGTAGCAGAAAACAATGGCAATTGTGTAGTAATCAGTTTCCCAAACTAAAAACAAGAAACAACTTTCCAATTAGGAAAACACCACACAAAGCCACACCCTTAGCATTACTTATAGGCAGAGAATACAAAAACACAAATTGCTATGGATAAATAGGGAAAAAACATGAATAAGTTCCAGTGTTCAGTTCCTCACACTTCTTCCCCACTTCCATTCATGCCAGGCTTCATGGAGGGCAAAGCAGACCAAGATAAACTGCGAAAACAGAAGAGATAGGCTAGTGACAATGCCTAAGAGTGATTTGGAATGGCCACCAGAAAGATTGAATTTAGCCTAAATTCTAAAATGCTGGGAAAATGACCAAGCAGATCACAGCATGGAATATAGGGAAGGGATTTTAAGGTCACATGATTTAAAAAGCCAAAGGCCATATAGGACCAGATACACCAGTTAAAGATACACCATTTTATAGGACCAGAGACTATTCAAATGAACAATCATCATTTAAAAGGATAGGTATCATTTAATGCGTCAGTCTTCCAAAGCATTATTTCCAGTGAAACTACTCTGTATGACACTATAGCAGTGGATATGTGTCACCATATGTATTAGTCTGTTCTCATGCTGCTGATAAAGACATACCCAAGACTGGGTAATTTATAAAGAAAAGAGGTTTAACTGACTCACAGTTCAGCATGATTTGGGAGGCTTCAGGAAACTTACAATCATGGTAGAAGGGGAAGTGAACACATGCTTCTTCACATGGTAGCAGCAAGGAGAAGAATGAGAGTGAAGGTAGGGGAAGCCCCTTATAAAACCATCGTATCTCATGAGAACCCACTCACTATCAGGAGAACAGCATGAGGGTTACTGCCCTCATGATTCAATTACCTCACACTGGGTCCCTCCCATGACACGTGGAGATTATGGGAACTACAATTCAAGGTGAGATTTCAGTGAGGACGCAGCCAGACTGTGTCATTTCACCCTAGCCCCTCCCAGATCTCATGTCCTCATATTTCAACACCCAATCCAAGTCCAAAGACTCATCTGTAATAAGGCAAGTCTTCTCTGCGTATGAGCCTGTAAAATCAAAAGCAAGTTAGTTACTTCCTAGATATAATGAGTGTACAGGCACTGGGTAAATACACCCATTCCAAATGGGAGAAGTTGACCAAAACAAAGGGGCTTCAGACTACAAGCAAGTCTGAAATCCAATAAGGCACTTATTAAATCGTAAAGTTCCAAAATGATCTCCTTTGACTCCATGTCTCACATCCAGGTCATGCTGATGCAAGAGGCGGGCTCCCATGGCTTTGGACAGCTCTGTCCCTGTGGCTTTGCAGGGTACAGCCCCCCTCGTGGCTGCTTTCATGGGCCCTGGTGTTGAGTGTCTGTGGCTTTTCCAGGTGCATGGTGCAAGCTGTGCACAGTATAAGCTGTTGGTGGATCTACCATTCTGGGTCTGGTTGATGGTGGCCCTTTTCTCACAGCTCCACTAGGCGGTGCCCCAGTGGGGACTCTGTGTGGGGGCTCCAACCCCACATTTCCCTTCCACACTACCCTAGCAGAAGTTTTCCATGAGGGCTCCACCCCTACAGCAAACTTCTGCCTGGATTTCCAGGCACTTCCATATATCCTCTGAATCAAGGCAGAGTTTTTCAAACTTCAATTCTTGACTTCTGTGTACCCACAGGCCTAACACCACGTGTTAGCCACCAAGACTTGGAGCTTGCACCCTCTGAAGCCACAACCTGAGCTATACCTTGGCCCATTTTAGTCATGACTGGAGCAGCTAGGATTCAGGGCACCAAGTTCCTAGGTTGCACATGGCAGAGAAGCCCTGGGCCTGGCCCACAAAACCATTTTTTCCTCCTCGGCCTCCAGGCCTGTAATGGGAGGGGCTGCCATGAAAGTCTCTGACATGCCCTAGAGACATTTTCCCCATTGTCTTGGTGATTAGTATTCAGCTCCTTGTTACTCATGCAAATTTCTGCAGTGGGCTTGAAGTTCTTCCCAGAAAATGAGTTTTTCTTTTATACTGCACTGTTAGGCTGGAAAATTTTTAAACTTTTATGCTCTGCTTCCTGTTAAACACTTTGCCACTTAGAAATTTCTTCCGCTAGATACCCTAATCATATCTCTCAAGTTCAATGTTCCACAGATCTCTAAGGCAAAGGCAAAATGCTGCCAGTCTGTCTGCATAGCAAGAGTGAATTTTCTACTCAAGTTCCCAACAAGTTCCTCATCTTCATCTGAGACCACGTCAGCCTGGACTTCATTGTCCATATCACTATCAGCATTTCAACAAAGCCATTCAACAAGTCTCTAGTTTCCCGTATCTTCCTGTCTTCTGAGCCCTCCAAGTCTAGGAAGTTCCAAACTTCCCACATTTTCCTATCTTCTTTTGAGCCTGCCAAACTGTTCCAAACTGCCTGTTACCCAGTTCCAAAGTCGCTTCCACGTTTTTGGGTATATTTACAGCAGTGCCCCACTACCCAGTATGAATTTGCTGTATTAATTCATTCTCACACTGCAAATAAAAACATGTCTAAGACTGGATATTTATAAAAGAAAGAGGTTTAATGGACTCACAATTCAGCATGGCTGGGGAGGCCTCAGGAAATTTACAATAGTGGCAGAAGGGGAAATGGAACATGTGCTTCTTCACATGGTGGCAGCAAGGAGAAGAATTAAAGGGTGAGAGAAGCCCCTTATAAAACCATCATATTTCATAAAACTCACTATCACAAGAACAGCATGAGGGTCACCACCCCCATGATTCAGTTACTTCCCACTGGGTCCCTCCTATGACATAATGGGGATTATGGGAACTAAAGATGAGATTTTGGTGGGGATGCAGCCAAACCATATCATCATATATTTGTCCAAACCCATAGAATGTACACCACTAAGAGTGAACAGTAATGTAAACCGTGGACTTTGGGTGATAAGGATGTGTCAATGTAGGTTCACCAGTTGTAACAAATGTACTGCTCTGTGGTGGATGTTGATGATGAGGGAGGCTATGCATGTGTGGATACAGAGGGAATATGGGAATTCTATGCACCTTCCTTTCAATTTTGCTGTGTACTTTAGAAAAAACAGTCTATTTCATAAAAATAGCATAATTTCTGGAGAAGGAAAAGAGTAAAAAGAAAAGAAGGGTTTTTTAGCAATTGGATGAAGAAGGAGAAAAGAAGAAAGGGGGAAAGCTTAGAATTATGTAAGAGAATCACAAAATCAGAGGACTCACTCTCCACTCCCCCAACCAGAACAAACACACCAACAAAAAAACCCACTAAAGTACCTTGACTTTGCTAGACTGACAGAAAAGGGCATCTTTTGAAAGAGGAATTTTTAAAAACTTTAATCTCATGAAAGTGAAATTAAAATCAGTAAAGAAATTTTGTAAAAAATAGGAAATCTTCAGACTTTTAGTAAGAGAAAGCCCTTAATTAGTCCCTTAATTATCAAAAAAGCTTAGCAAAAATTACAGTTTTTCAAAACACAATTAAGTGACCTTTTCCCCACAAAAGTCTTAGTTCCATGGTAAGACTGCGAATTTTATTAGGTCAGTGTTGATCTCCATCAGATGTGATTAGGGCCCAGAGTTATGTAAGACAAACATGACTGTTGAAGAGTCACTCCTATGAATAAGAAAGTCCTTAAGAAAGGTTTAATTGTTCTGTGGACTGAATGGATATCTTACGTTTACCTGAAGAAAGATTTGTTATTTTTATGATTTTGATGATGATGTTTTTGCATCCTTGGATTTAGATCATACAATCAAGCAAGAATCATAGTAGCCATAGTTTTATTTTGGTCGCTATATGGTTCTTTTGGAATTATGTTTGAAATAGTTATGTTTGAAATTATAATGCAGAATAATTGATTAAACTACTAGGTGTTTGTAGTCACTTCTGTATAAAGTTGGGACTAGCTTTTGTTATGCATATCTTTGTTAGAATAGTATTTCTATAAGACATCAAATTTATATTACTTCACCTCACTACAGCTTTTTTCCCTAGAAGAACATAACTCACCATATGGACAGAGACTGCTGCTGTTTGGATTCCCATGGATACCTTTATCCAGCATTTTGTCAGAGGGGAAATTGCCTTATACATAATCTGAAATAATTGAAATAATTGAAAGTATAATGAGAGCCAATATTTAGAAGCTCCCTTGTGCTTCTTTCTACTCTGCAAATAAAATGATCACTGAATGCATTCATGTTTTAAAATTTAAGCAGACTTGGTAAATGAATCTTGTTTTCTAAATGTGCAGAGGGGCTAATATAAGGTGGTTGGTGTCCCTAGAACAGGTGTTAAAAGATCTTTTTAAGCTTCTCGATACATTTGCAAATTTACCATCATGAAGTGGCAATTTGCAGTGTAGAGCTGATTACAGAAATCAGGATATAGTTGAAATGCATTTTTTTAAAATTCATCATATTATTGCCTATTCCTCTGCTTTTTTAGGATACATACAACAACATTAATAATGTTCTCAGAAGTCCCTGAGAGATTTGTTGCCTTGTTTTATTTTTAGTGGTTGACAGGAATTGGCTTTAAAATGAAAGTCATTCATATGTGATTCCCAGGATCCATTTTAGCATCTGACCATATTTTGCATTCTTATTCATCATTTTAAAAAGCAAGACTTTATTTTTATAGCAGTTTTAGGTTCACACAAAAATTAGGAGGAAGGTTCAGAGATTCTCATATACCCCTTACCTCTACATATGGATAACCTCCTTCATTACAACATCCCCCGCTAGATGGGTACATTTGTTACAGTTGATGAACCTACATTGATACATTCTTACCACCTAAAGTCCATAGTTTACATTAGGGTTCACTCTTGGCATTGTACATTTTAAGACTTTGAAAAAATATATAATGACATGTATGTACCAATATAGTATTATACAGAGTATTTTCACTGTCCCTAAGAATACTCTGTGCTCTACCTGTTCATCCTTTCCTCCCCCCACAACTACTGGCACCCACTGATCTTAATACTGTCCGTATAGTTTTGCTTTTTTCCAGAATGGCATTTGTCTTTGTTCACAGATGCCATGATTATCTTATTTAAAAAATCCTGAAGAATTAAAAAAAAAAAGAAACCTCTCAAAACTAATAAGTGATTATAATAAGATTGTAGGATACAAAGTTAATATACAAAAGCCAATTATTGCCTTCCTACATACCAGCAATGGATAAGTGAAATTTGAAATTAAAAACACCTTTTACATTAGCCCCCAAAAATTGAAATATGTAGATATAAATCTAGCAAAATATGTATAAGATCTCTTTGAAGAATACTGTAAAACTCTGATGAAAGAAATCAAAGAACTAAAAAAATGGAGAGATATTCCATGTTCATGGAAAGGAAGACTACATGTGGTCAGGATGTCATTTCTTTCTAACTCTAGATTCTCAATCCATAGATTCCATGCAATCTCAATGAAAATCTGAGCAAGTAATTTTGTATACGTTGACAAACTGATGCTAAAGTTTATATGGAGAGGCAAAATACCCCAACTAGCCAACATAATATTGAAGGAGGAACAAAACTAGAGGACTGACACTACCCTACTTTAAGACTTAATATAAAGCTACAGTAATCACCACCAGTGTGGTATTAGTGGAACACACACACACACACACACACACACACACACAAATAGATCAATGGAACAGAACAGAAAGCCCAGAAATGGACCCGCATAAATATGGTCAACTGATCTTTGACAGAGAAGCAAAAGCATTTCAACAGAGAAAAGTTAGTCTTTTTAATAAATGATGTTGGAACAACTGGACATCCACATACAAAAACAATGAATCTAGATACAGATTTTATACCCTTTACAAAAATCAACTCAGAATGGATCACAGACCTCAAAGTAAAATACCAAACAAGTAAACCCTTAGAAGATAAGGTAGGAGAAACTCCAGATGGCATAGCATCTGATGATGACTTTTAAGATACAGTGCAAAGGCATACCCCATGAAAGAAAGAATTGATAAGCTGGACTTCATTAAAATAAAAATTTCTGCTTTGTAAAAGACACTAGAGAACAGAAAGAGAAAGCCACAGGCTGGGAGAAAAGAAAACAACCTGATTTTAAAATGGGCAAAGACCTTCAGAAACATGTCACTAAAGAAGATATACAGATGGCAAATAAATATATGAAAAGATACTCCACATCACATGTCATCAGGAAAATGCAAATTAAAACAACAGTGATAAACTACCACACACCTATTAGAATGGCCGTAATCCAGACCACTGACAACATCAAATGCTGGTGGAGCAACAGAGATGTTCTTTGATTGCTGGTAAGAATGCAAAATGGTACAGCCACTTTTCAAGACAGGTTGGCAGTTTCTTAGAAAACTTAACATACTCTTACTGTATCATCAATACCAAAGGTGCTCAAACTTATTTCCACACAAAAACCTGCACAGGGATGTTTATAGCAGCTTTATTCATTATTGCCAAAACTTGCAAGCAACCAACAGTCTTTCCATAGGTGAATGAATAAACTATGACACATCCAGACAATGGAATATTATTCAGTACTAAAAAGAAATGAGCCGTCAAACTAGGAAAAGGCACAGAGGAAACTTAAATGCATATTACTAGGTGAAAAAAGCCAGTCTAAAGAGGCTACATACTGTATAGTACCAACTATATGACATTCTTTTTCACTTTTTATTTAGATTCCACTCCATTTTACCTTCAAGTTTAGAAGTCACAGTCAGCTAAATTCAAAGGGGCTTGAGTAAAGCAAGCTGGGATTTCCTTCTTTAGGAAATATTTTTGAAAGATGATCACTAGACCATTGTTTTTATATCCTCTATTGAGGAAGGGAGGTGGGGAGATTTTTTAATAAGATTTTAGGCTATAGAGCTAGAAATGTGGTGATTTGAATACTGGTTCTATCATGTACTTAACCAGCTGTGTGACCTTGGGAAGCTTTTTTTTCCACCTAAATGAGCATTTAGTCTTTACTTAGTAGGAACAAAGTATAGAACCAAGGAATATTACTTATTTAATATTTTGGTAATTTTGTGGGGTATTTATTGTTACTCCTCATATTTTAGAGGCTGACTTTGTCATCGTTCCCCCTATCAGTCAGGAGTTCTTAAAAGCAGCAAAATCCTCTCTGGCTAGTTTGAGCAGAAGCAGGATTTAGTGAAGGATATTGGGCAGTTACACATGCAGCCAAGAACAGGGCCCAACATGCCATCCAGATTGCTTTTAGGCAAATATCACTACATTATTTACACCGGTGACTCTACCCAGATGTCCTCAGAAAGAAAGATACTTCCCTTCCATGGTCACCACAGGATAGGATGGATTCCCCATGTTTCCTCCTTAGGTTACTTACTTCTGAAGCTAATCCTGAGCCGGATGTCTAATCAATAGGGCCTGATCATGTGCTGCTGTCCTGGCTTCACAGGAAAGCTGAAGAAACAAGTTTTCTGGCTTTTGACTTAAAGAAGTAGGGTCTGTAAGGAAGGAAATTCCTGACATTTTGAAAAAGTGCTGGGCAGGCAGAAAATATGGCAGTACTCCAAGGACATTTTTGCTTCAGTAGATGGATTCATAAAGATAGAAATGTGTTCAAATTAAAAGGAAGGTGACTTTGGTTTATATTCCTTCTTTGAATGATTATTTTATTTTTAAAGTAGACTTTGCTTACAGGTATATCTGTATCAATTGCCTTTATCATTCACTTTTTTGTCCCTATATACAGGGACAAAGAGCTATTTGAGGCTAGCATTGCAATGGGGGACCATGACTGGAGACTGCCTCTCTTTGAACATTATGCAAGACAGGTTGCAGATTGTCAGCTTGCTATGTTAATACCATTGGAAAATATCAATCTGTAGGGGCATATGCAACTGCAACATAGCTGAATGAATTTGTGACTCAGAAGTGGGCTCATTTAGGCACAGCGTGTATGATGACCAATAAAGATGAAGTTCCATATCTTAGGAATGCATGACCAGAAAGCCAACAAGGATTCTAATAAAATTTTTAGTTAGGTTCAGTCAAAAGAAGGATAATGTTTAATATAAATACTATGCATTTTCTATATTCTGCCTTAAATTGGACAGTTGAACTTCAAAATATTTTTGAATAAATGGATGAAAAATATTTAAAGGAAACAAATGATATTATTTAAAAATGCAGAACAAAATGAGATGTATGCCTTTATTTTTCAATTTATGCAAAGATTCAGCGATTTTAAAGATAAAGCTAATACCCTGCTTGGCAAATATTTTTAAATGATATTCTATGAATGGTAATTAATTTACAAATTACTTAATCACTTTCCAGTGTGTATAATTGAATTGAGAGACAAAATAGTGTTTTGAATTTGTGATACTAGAATCTGTGAACAAAGTTACTATGCAGTTGTCATAATAAATGCTACTTTTTATACAACAAATAAGTTGTTCTGTAGTAAAGATTCTTGTCCTTAAGCTTTGGCTAAATATCTGATCATTTCCTAAATCAAAATTTTGAATATTTTTGAGGCTTTTGACATTTTACCAAATTATTCTCTAAAACATTCATATCAACTTATATTTCATCCAAGTAATTTTTTTTTCAGTTAGTAATTGTAAGCTCTGCAAGAAAATGGCTATATCTGGGTTTTGTTTTGTTTTTCTTTTTATTTTTATGTACCTTTTCAAGTAAATATTTTTGAATAAGTTAGAAAAATGTGTTTAATAGCTGCCATTTGTGGACTTCCAAGTACTTTTCTCATTTCTCCTACCTTTTTTAATTTATATGCTGCTTGTGCATATGCATACTTCTGCTTAAGAAAAAAAAAAAGCCTCTTTTCACTGCTTCACCATTTTGAAGGACCAGGTACACAGTGAGGGTGTGAATGTTCTACAAAGAATATTACAAGCTGAAATTTATTTTTTTACTTTTGACTCTAGGCTTTTAAAACACACACTTTTTTTGCTGCATTTAATCTGTTGATACTGTGAATTGCCTGTAATAATTTTCAAATGTTAAATTAACATTCTTGAGTTAAACTTAACTTGGTCATGATAGGAAGGTCATGATATAAATTCATATTTTGCTTCTTGTCTGTGTTTGTGTTCAGAGTCTAGATAAGTGACAGAATTTCCTCTTTTATTTATTTATTTTTATTATACTTTAAGTTCTGGGTTACATGTGCAGAATGTGCATTTTGTTACGTAGGTATACACATGCCATGGTGGTTTGTTGCACCAATCAACCCGTCACCTACATTAGGTATTTCTGATGTGATCCCTCCCCTAGCCCCCCACCCCTCACAGGGTCCCAGGCCCTGGTGTGTGATGTTCCCCTCCCTGTGTCTGTGTGTTCTCATTGTTCAACTCCCACTTATGAGTGGAACATGCGGTGTTTGGTTTTCTGATCTTGTGATAGTTTGCTGAGAATGATGGTTTCCAGCTTCATCCATGTGCCTGCAAAGGACATGAACTCATCCTTTTTTATGGATGCATAGTATTCCATGGTGTATATGTGCCACATTTTCTTAATCCAGTCTATCACTGATGGACATTTGGGTTGGTTCCAAGTCTTTGCTATTGTGAATAGTGCTGCAATAAACATACGTGTACATATGTCTTTATAGTAGCATGATTTATAATCCTTTGGGTATATACACAGTAATGGGATGGCTGGGTCAAATGGTATTTCTAGTTCTAGATCCTTGAGGAATTGCCACGTTGTCTTCCACAATGGTTGAACTAATTTACACTCCCACCAACACTGTAAAAGCATTCCTATTTCTCTACAACCTCTCCAGAAAGCATTCCTATTTCTCTACAACCTCTCCAGCATCTGTTGTTTCCTGACTTTTTAATGATCACCATTCTAACTGGCATGAGATGGTATCTCATTGTGGTTTTGATTTACATTTCTCTAATGACCAGTGATGAAGAACATTTTTTCGTATGTCTGTTGGCTGCATAAATGTCTTCTTTTGAGAAGTGTCTGTTCATATCCTTTGCCCATTTTTTGATGGGGTTGTTTCTTGTAAATTTGTTTACGTTCTTTGCAGATTCTGGATATTAGCCCTTTGTCAGATGGATAGATTGCAGAAATTTTCTCCCATTCTGTAGGTTGCCTGTTCACTCTGATGATAGTTTCTTTTACTGTGCAGAAGCTCTTTAGTTTAATTAGATCCCATTTGTCAATTTTGGCTTTTGTTGACATTGCTTTTGGTGTTTTAGACATGAAGTCTTTGCCCATGCCTATGTCCTGAATGGTATTGCTCAGGTTTTCTTCTAGGATTTTTATGGTCCTAGGTCTTACATTTAAGTCTTTTATCCATCTTGAGTTGATTTTTGTATAAGGTGTAAGGAAGGGGTCCAGTTTCAGTTTTCTGCATATGGCTAGCTAGTTCTCCCAACACCATTTATTAAATAGGGAATCTTTTCCCCATTGCTTGTGTGTGTCAGGTTTCAGACTTTCCTCTTTTATACTGTCTGTGGGTTTTTAATATCAAGGTTTTGATAGCCCCATAAAATGACTCAGAGAGAGTTTCTCCTTTTTCTGTTTTTGGCAGACTTTATATAAGATTGAAATTACCAGTTTGGTAAAATTCATTTGTAAAACTATCTGGGCATGGTGTTTTCTAATTTGGAAGAATTTTTAAACTACCGATTCAACCTTTTTAAATGTTTAAGATGATTCAGGCTTTCTATTTCTTCTGGAATCAGTTTCAGTAATTTCTGTTTTTCTAGGGATTTGTCCATTTCATCTACATTTTCAGAATTTTCATAAAATTTGTTCAGAATATACCTTTTATGTTTGCTACAACTATTATCTGGTTGTATTCATCTTTCTTCTACGGTGTCCAATCTCTTATTTGTCTAATCCATTAAATTTCTGGTAGCAAGTCTTACATTTTTTCCTTTCTGGATATACTGTTTGGTTCTTTTTCAAATCTGCCCGTAAGTTCTGAAAGTCTCTTGTAGCCTAGGCATACTTTTGCTATTTCTTTTATTTGTTTATACATATTACATATTCTTCCTGGTGAAAATGTCTACAGGTTTGCAGGTCTGGTTGTGTAAGTTGTTTCTGTTGACTTGCTCACATATTGGGTGATTTTATGACGGCAAGCTCATGTTCTCCTTGGGACTTCAGGAGGGTTCTTCAAGGCCTGGATGAAAATATGTTCCTGCATAGAGGACCGTTAGTGAGGCCCCATAAATAGTGTGAAAATTCCAACCCCAAACATGCCCATGAGTGTGCCTGTGATCAGGAATTCTCACGAGTGCCTTTCTTCTGACCCTCCATGCCACATTCTGAACTGAGGCTGAGACAGGCAAATTGCTTCATTCACCATCTGCCTCTAAAAGGTAGATTTGTTTTTCTCCAGTTCATTTACTATGGGAGAGTGGTATGGAGGAAGAAGGAAGCATCTCAGGGGTGTGTGATCCAGTGTCCTATTTTGCAGGGCCCCAGGCTTGTCTGCTGACCCTCAGTCTTTCATATGTTTAAAGCACAAGCAGTAGTCTAGACCTTCCAGGATGGGCAGAAGCCTCAGGGAAAATTCTGTCTTCAGCCTTGGCTTACTAAGAGGTTTCAGGAATTTTTCCTACCTCAGAAGATATGGTTATTCTCCTGATAGCTCACCTATGTGTTTAAAAGATTTTTAAAAAATATTTATTTGGGGCCAGGTGCTCATGCCTGTAATCCCAGCATTTTGGGAGGCCGAGATGGGCAGATCCCTTGAGCTCAGGATTTCAAGACCAGCCTGGGCAACATGCTAAAGCTCAGACTACTAAAAATGTAAAAATTAGCTGGGCATGGTGGTGGGCACCTGTAGTCCCAGCTACTTGGGAGGCTGAGATGGGGAATCACTTGCACCCAGGAGGTTAAGGTTGCAGTAACCTGAGATTGTGCCACTACACTCCAGGCTGGGCATCCAGCCTGGGCAACACAGCAAGATGCTGTCTCAAAAAAAATGATAATAAAAAATAAAAAATCAGCATTTTTAGTTTTCTATACTAAGAGGGCTTCCTCTGACATCAGGCTACCATGTTGGAAAAAATGGGAGTTAAATGTTTTCTTTCTTTCTTTTTTTTTTCTGTTTGTTTTCCTAAAAGAGAAATGGGAGTTGTAAATCTTATGTGGTAACTTCATAGGAAGTTACATATATGGGTCAACCTCAATTTTTGAGATCACAGTCAAGAGAGAGGAAGTAAGTGAAAAGGTAGCAGTGGCGAACATTTTGGGTTGATTCTTAGTAATGTATGGGGCTTTATACCAAGTGCTTTATTAGGAAGATCTCATTTAATCCACCATCACAATTCTATCATTCCCATAGTAAAGAAGAGGACACTGAAACTTTGGAGAGGTTCAAATCACTTGCCCAAGGTCGCACAATGAACAGATAATTCATAATGTTGACCTTGGGTTATCAAGAAAAGAAGTCATGCTAGATGGAATCTGTTTATATTTGGTGCATTGTTATTTTTAAAGGCAGCAAAATGTGTAATATATCTTAAATTTTCATTTAAATGGTGCTATTATAGATCAGTGTGGTCTTACCATATTAAAAAGATAAGTGTATCAAAGGAATGCAAAAGCCAATTTACCTTGCCTCTTACTACTTTGTCTCCTCTAAGAAAAATTACTCTTAAAATACTTTCCAAGGATTTTTCTGGATGTCATATCCCAAAACACATTTGTTAGCCTGGATAAGAAGAGAAAATTTGGCCAAGGACTTTAAAGATTCATTACTAAACATGGATCCCCTTTGTTTCATAATTCATCTCAAACTACTTCTCTCCCACAACTTCAGTCAACTGTGTGGCATTTGGTTATAGTGTTAATAGATACTTCTTCCTATGAAAGTGGTTTCTTAATATGATTTATATATACTTTTTCCATTTGAAGCATAATGTTATAAATCAGACTTGGAAAATGTAACTTTCATAGTACAGAAATTTCATTTGGTGATACTTAAAGTACAGTTTTCTCAAGTAGTGTTTTCAATGAACCTTCTTTTTCTTGCGTGACATTGTTTCTCAATTGCCAGTATTTTGGGATAGATATTGAAACTACAATATCTGTGTGTTTTTCTTAAGCAAGTTCTCATTCTCCTAAAGTAACCAGGTCCATCAGTCCAGGAAAATCAGGAAAGGTTGTGGGGAGGACACTCCTTCCCTAAATTCAGAAGTAGGCAGTCTCCCTGGTGATTTTACTTCCTCTATGCCATGCTAGTAATTTAACCTGGTGCTGTTACCTCCAGGGTCTCCACTGGCATTCTTATTATCATCTGTCTTTGCATGTCCTGATACTTCTTTTTTTAATTTTATTTTTTATTTTATTTATTTGTTTATTTATTTATTTATTTTGAGACTGAGTCTTGCTCTGTCACCCAGGCTGGAGTGCAGTGGTGCGATCTTGGCTCCCTGCAAGCTCCGCCTCCCTGGTTCACACCATTCTCCTGCCTTAGCCTCCCAAGTAGCTGGGACTACAGGTGCCTGCCACCACGCCCAGCTAATTTTTTGTATTTTTAATGGAGATGGGGTTTCACCATGTTAGCCAGGATGGTCTCGATCTCCTGACCTCGTGATCTGACCACCTTGGCCTCCCAAAGTGCTGGGATTACAGGCATGAGCCACCGTGCCTGGCCAAGTCCTCATACTTCTAAGGCCAGCCACTGAAAAAGGGCATGGGTCACCACCACTTGGGAACTTAACCCACCCCTCTTCTTATTAATACTTACATCCCGAGAAGTCTACTTTCTCCTCTTGTGGCAGCCACTTCCCTTGCCTCTGGAAGCTTGGCCTTAAGGATGGGTAAGGGAGGCCAGGATTCAATACACTAGGGTCTTTTTCCCCTTTCTAAACATGGGGGAAGAGGAAGAAAGTGGAAACTCTCATATAATGCTTTTGTGAATGAATCTGTTACCAAAACACCAGGGGATGGATCTAACTCCTGCTACTCTCTGCACAGGAGGCCAATCATGGAGATGAGCATTACCAGGGAAGAGGCTTTATTTGGGTGCTGCAGCTGATGGGAGATCAATCTTAAATGCATCTCCCTGACCAATTAAAATCGGGGACTTATATGTACAGCAGGGAAGGAATGTAACTACATGCAGGTAAACAGGAATTAGGGAAAAGAGAAGAAATCATGACAGATGTGAGGGGGTTTGGCTTCTCATTGTCTGGATCTGGTGAGTTTCAGTTCCTTGATACTATCTAGGAGGCCTGAAGAAGGAATTCAGATAAGACCAATGTAAGTTTTAAGATCAGGAAGGTCAGTTTCTATGTTTACTTAAAAAGACTGTAAATATCAGTTCTATGGGACAGTTAGGCTGGTTTCAAATCCATAGCAACAAAGGAGGCAGTACACTAGTATGTATCTCAATAATTCATCCTGTTACACTAAATTCTATTTCCCATTGTACTTTAATTATTTAAACTACTAGGAACCTGTTCCGGAAATGATTTGTTTTGTTTTTCAGCTTTTTCACTGAGTAAACTCAGATGGGTTTCTTAATACCTGATACCATCATTTTCTCATTTGTAAAATGACTTCAGAAACTTGTACCTTTATGATAAGTCATACATATGAAGAGCATGAAAAGCTCAGGTTGGTGAAGGGTTCATATGACAATAAGATTCAGGAAATGAAAGATTTTTTGTTTACCCTTTACCTTATTTCCCTGGTGGATGGGTAAAAGAGCATTGTTCTTTTAGAAATTAAAAGACAACTTGAAGAGAAATATAAAACCATTCCCCAAAACTGAAAAGATAATCCATTTTCTCCCTTCATCCATTTCAGTCCTGTTTGTTTTACTGGAAAGTACATGAGTCCTTGGTTCTTGTCTTACTTGGAAGAAAGAATTTGGCCAAGAGACAAATTTAGCAAAGAAAGCAGAGAATTTATTGAAGGAAAATAAAGAGCAGGGAGTTTATTGAAGGAAAATAAAGAGCAGAGAGTTTATCAAAGGAAGTAGAGTTTAAGAGAGGAGCAGGCTGGTCTGGCTGGAAAACAGCTCCAATAGCAGCAAGGGTTAAGCAGTGGCAGAGTTTAGAGACAGCACACTCTGAAAGACAAGGCAGAGTGGGCCGCTGGAAAGAGAATGAGCCAACAGCCCTGAGAGTTCTGCGTTGAGGTTTTTCTTACATCGGACTCTAAGTTCCTGCCTCTGTCTTAAGTCTCTGCCTTTGTCTTTGTCTAGTTTCCCGCTTTTGCCTTAAGTCTCTGCCTTTCCCCCACCTGGTTCCCATTCCAGGTTTGTGGGATTCTCCCTTACTGTCAGTTGATACACAGGTACAGGCTCAGTGTTAGATATGAATCCTTCCTAATTGTGCTGTTGCTCATTACCATCAACTCAGGGAAGTCTCATAGTGGTTAAATATGTACTTATTGCACCTGTATACCTCTTAGGAATTTCACCGTTGCCCTCTTTCCTTCCTTATCAGCATGTAGCTAGCTACCTTCTGACAGCTTAACTGCACAGTGAGCAATTACTGGGCATCTTAAGGGATGTTCAAGGGTGTTCCTTCCTGCATATGTATTTTCCCCCTCTCTGCTCATATCTAGCATGCATGTTTCGGGTGGTCTCTGGGATGTGAGATTTTCCAGACCTACTTTGCTCAGGGGCTTCCCCCTCCTGTTCATGTCTAGCTATCTGCCTGTCCTAACATTTACACTAGTCTTGCCCTCCTTCCTTTCTCCTTTCTTCCCTCCTTTCTTTCTTCCCAGATGAGCTCCTGTAATCTCTCAGGAGAGTGCAAATTCATTTCCTTACGAGAATTTACATCTTTATTTCAATGCTGAGAATATGAATTGGGAAAAAGCTCTCATTTTGAACTGTCATTTTGTTCCATATTCCTTAGAAAAGGAGGATAAAGCAAGATTTGGAGGCAGAACCTTAGCTTTTCTTTTGTTCTCTAAGTGCTCCCAGTCTCCCTCTCTAAAATTGTCAGTGTTCATTTTTAGACTCAGTAGGGGAAAGTGGCTTTTAATAACCAGTGTCTGACTTCTTGGTGCAGGAAGCTGGGTAGATGAATTGAAACATTCTAAAACTAAATAAAGTTGGTATCAGGGGGGTCCAGCTGAGCACACACAGGTGTTATGTGCAAGTCCCCCTAATTTGTTGCCATATCAGGAAGTGATTGTACCCTCAGCTGACTTTAAGCATGAGATAGTCCTTAGTACTGGAGATAGATCCCATTGGTGTTTGTTTTTCCTGTTTGAAAGTTACACTTGAAATGTATGTAGATGTTATTTGTCTACAGTAATTTTCTTGTAAGCATTGTATCTTCTCCTTTCAGTCAGCAACACAATATTTATTCATTGCGGTACTCACATATCTCAAGTTCAACTCAACATTTCATTTATCGAAGCTGAATAAAATGGCTACATAATTTACCAGTTATTAAAGTATTGTGATTGTGCCAGTCTTCAGTGTGAACATCTGGAAACTAAATAAGATATGTGACCTATGGTCTTCTATGTTATCTTACAGCTGCTGTAGTAATAGTAGTTAAGATATATTAATGTAAGAAGTAAAATATTATTACATACTTAGATGTCAGTAATGTTAAATACTACATGAGCCTTGCTATATTTAATAATTGAAAATGACATAGTGGATATTTTGACACAGATTTACAGAATCTCAGAAGGGGCTAGACTTGGACAGGATTGGAGTATGGGCCTAGAAATTGGAGAGGTGTGGTGTGAAATTGTAACCCTTCCACACACTGGCCACAGGACCTCAGGGAAGACGTCTCGCCTGTATAATAAGAGTATTACTTACCTTATGCATATTGTAATGATAAAGTCAATGAATATATGACAAGTCCTTGGAATATAATAAATACTAAATAAATGATTATGACTTTTTTCCCTATGACTATGCCATTTCTAGTTCTAAACATCTACTTCAATGACGTTAGAGGCCAGGCTCCTATCTCCCAGCCCCGTGCTCTGTTGAACTCTTGTTCAACAAGCTGTGTCATATACCTAATATTAGGTATTGTAAAGGATATCAAAGGAGACAATAAGATCAACACTGATATTTTCATCGCTTCCTGCTCTACCTGTTGTCACATAGCATGACTAACAGCTGCTGAAGTGTCTGTCTCAGTTTCCAGTGAGATCGTAAATTTCTTTTAAAGAAGATTATCATCTTACACTTTTATAAGGTAACTTGCAACACCTGGAACATTGCTGAGTGTAAGCCCAGCTGTTCAATGAGAGAATGTCTTTAAAAATTATAATTCAAAGAGAGCATGTTGACAAGAAGAAATGGTTGCACCTGTGGTGAGCGGGAGAGGTAGAGTTGGACCAGCTGATCTCTCACTACCCCTCCCACCCCAGGGTTCTGCCATCCTTCAGAAACACGTTCAGTGAGGCAGGTGAAAGCTAAAGAAGACATATAAAACTGGTTGGTGGGTGGTCATTTCTCAGTATGGTACTTATTTGTGAAGTCATATATTTCATATTTATACTTGAATTTTGTACAGACTCATACAGGCCCAGTCTGTGATCCTGATGTTTATAATGGAATCTGTAAGAGCAAATTATTTTGATATTCTTGCGAGCTGCTGCTAATGTTATAACTATTTTTTTCTGTGATCTCCTGTAATCTACTTTCGCCATATTATAGCTCAAGGTTAATGCAACACAAACAACATTATTTAGGCTGTGTCTTAGGGGCATGAAGCTCTAATTTTGGCTGAAAACGACCAAATATACTGCTTCCTAAGTGTTATTGCTTTTTGCTAGATCTCATTTTTCCCTATCCCAAGTTAACGAACATTCTATAAAACTTAAAACTTTTTGCTTCTAAAAATATGCCCTCAAGTCTTTATTGTCTGAAGAATAAAATGGAAGGGAGAGCGTTCCACAGGTTATAAAAGAGAAAAAGATGGGCAATCCACTCAGGATTTCAGGTACAACTATAGCAACACCCAGGCCTTTGGGATGAAGATCATCCTGTGAGAAGCCAGGGAAATGGAAAAAAGTAATTTCCATTATCCTCTCAGGATGAGAGAGGATGGACATAGGTACCTTTTTATAAGCAACTTCAGTTCCTCGCCCTTATTTTCTTACCACCAGCAGGCATTCACAAAGATGTTGGGAAGCAAGAGGTATCATCTTGATTGCTAAATGGGGAAGTAATCGAACAGCAGTAGATAGGGGGCTCTTTGCAGAATGCTATAAATTATTTTTTCAAAAATGAGTGTGGAGGTCACAGCTTTGTTAATATTGTATAGGACAGTCTAACAATGATATCAGTTCTCCTACTCCTGGCAGTAGAAGCCTTTCCTTCAGCTAATGGAGCAGAACGCTAATTTGGAAAGCAGGGAGAAAGTAAAGTCGCCCTGCTTGACGTCGAGGTGCCACAGTGGAGTCCACTTTGCCAGCCAACTTCTCCCTAGCCCATGTCATCTGTGTCTGCACTGGACACGTTCCCACTTGCAGCACCTTGGAAATCACTGGTCTGATTGCTTTGGTCTCTACCCAATCAATTGCGTTTCACTTGGTTTTGCTCACTAACACCTTTAAGAATCTGATAAAAGCTTTGGGTCTTATTCCTTTAAAAAAGTGCATCTGTGTGAAATTTTGCATACTGTTTCAAAGCCTTCATGGACTGCTCCACCATCACCAAAGGCACATAAATTCCTCAGACCTAAGCCCTTTCTAAAAGTCAGACTGCATCTTTTTCACACTAAACAAAATAACAATAAACAAAAACAAAATTTAACTCTAACCACCTAAACACACTATACCTTCATCATTTTCAATTAGTTTTGGAGGAAACTGAAAGAAACCTAGGTTCTGGTTTTAGCTCTGCAGCTAGTAGCTAGATTGCCTTCAGCAAGTCATGTAAGACATTTTTGGGCCTCAGTGTCTCTGTCTCTTAAACTCTAGTGTTCTGTGTTCAGCTGTAGTCGTCTGTAATTCTGTGAGCCAAAGTAAGGTCACATGAAGTCAGTAGTCTTCTCTATGACCGAGCATATGCTGTTTGCATCCATTTATTCATTTTTAGCTTATGAGGGAATAGCCTTTCCATTCACTCAGGCTGATGTGAATGTTGTAGTTGATAAGCAGGGCAATATTGACATATGTAAAAAGACACTTTCTGCTGTTCAGTTTGAATCCTTAAGTTCTGGGTTCTTTTTGTTTTGTTTTGATCCAGCTATCCAGTCCTCTTCCTCACATTTCCATCACCTCCATCCTCAAGCAAAAATTTAACTGATTTATCACCTTCCCTTCCCTTGACTCATTTACAGTAATACACTAATACCCTGAGTTAAGCTGTATCTAAATACGTTTGGATGATAGAGGAAAAGGTAATGGTGACAGGTAAAGCCCAGTGAATGGAGTGCTAATGTAAAGGGGCATCTATGGAGACAATGAATAAATGGGTCCTTAGGTAAATGAAGTAGGAGCACAACTCAAGAGAGAAGAGGGGTTGGGTTAGGACATGTGATACACTTCTTTTACAACCTAGTTATCCTCAAAATACTTGAAATTAACCCTGTCATTCCTTTTCTGAGAAAAAAGAATTCTTTGCCTGGGGCAGTCATTCTTCCCAGGCTGTAAAACCCAGCCATCATAATGATGCTGCTAAAATTATAATTTATTGGGCATCAACTTTGCAACAGGTACAGTGATAGAAACTTTGTGGATTTTAATTCACGTAATGATTATAACCACCCTTTGGTACTTGTGCAGCTATTTCTGTTTTTCACATGAGGAATCGGAGGCTTAAAGAAGCTAAGTCAAAGCCATATAGGCCTCAAACCACAGAGCGAAAATCTAAGCACAGGTTATTTGATTCTAAAGCCTCTTTTTCCCCACTGGATTGCATAGCCACTGGGCTTTCAGTTAATAACTAGTGAAACAGTCCTGTAAAACTGTCCACCTTAGCGAATCTGCTTGCAGGTAGGTTTATTGTTACTGCAGCTCATCGTCTTTTGCAGGTAAATACAATGTATGAGATCATTTTTGAGGGGAGTGATGTGCCTAGAATAGAGAATAACCACTGACAAGATTCTCAGGATTTTTAAAAAAAGGTTGTTTGTTGTTTTATTTTGATTTGCTTTTAATTCATCACTCTGCCTGGCACATTGGAGGAACCCAATGAATACATCCAGAGGATGACTACGTGGATGTATGAGTGAATGAAAGGCAGTTTATTCTACAAGGCTTAAATGAACTGATTTTGCAACAGCTAATACAGAAAGCAAAATTTTAGCATTATACACTAGTATGACTTTATTTCTACATTTCAGGAACAAAATATCATATAACTTTGCACATAATTCTTTGAAGCTCTTGATAGGTTTTTTATATTCTACTTCCCAAATCCTTTTGTGTAGTTATAAGTCAAAAGCAGAGTATTACATCACTTTCATTGGAAAAAAGACTAATTTTACATTGTAATGATTGTACCTGTTCTGTGACAAAGCCTTGATTTAAAAAAAGAAAACTTCCAAAAATTCCAATTTAATAGCTCAAAGAAAAAAGATTGTCTCTAGGAGAACTAGGACACAATTTTATAGTTTATTCATTGTAAAATTGGCCTTCAGTGCTAAAATGGAAAAAAGGATGAATGCAGAAGAAAAAAGCATAGAATAACCGACTAAGCTCGAAGGTCATTAATGACACTAAGAGGAATAAAAATGATAAAGTGTACATAGAAAATCATATTCTGTGAAAAATGAAATAGAATTGCTCTTAGCAAGAAAAAAAAAGCATGGAAGAAATCTTTTTAGTACAGTTGAGGGAAGAGAGGAAGGACTGTGTGCCCAAATGAGTAGCTCTGTTGGAGCCAAAGAACGGGTTCTAATCGTTACCAGAACTTCAGAGCAAATTTCTTAAAAATGTAGGTCAATAAGAGCTTATAGTTAAGAGAGAAGCCTGGTTTCCTGGAGACATGTTTTCTGTTCCCTGGAAGAAAGTCCAGTATCAGTCAGCCTGTGAATTCAAATGTGTGATTCTAAGGAGGTGCAGCATTAATTGGAGCAGCTGCTAGCACAGGAAGAGTGTTGAGCCTTTCTGACCGATGACAGGAGAAAGCTTTAAGTAGGGTAGATATCAGCTCCTCCCATGACTTTTCCTGAGATTATAAAATTATCAGTGTAAATGTCATGGTCCCCCTTCCTGATCCTGTACATCCCCTTTTTTTACCCCCTCACCTTCATTGGGGAAAATCATTCATTATTTAGAAGGCAGCAGCACTAGTGAAATGCTCAAACTCACATCATTTTTGCAAGAGCTGACCAATGTGTTTAAATGAAAGTCTCAAATAAAATCTGTCTCACATGTGGCCCATGTGCTGAGTTTAAAAGGTCACTATGGGAAACTTTCAGCTAACCTTTAGCCTCTGTGACTATATATTACCTAGTTCAGACTTGTAAGAAGTGTTCTAATTTATAAGTTTTATTTTCATGTAATTAGAAAAACAACAAAAACCAGTTACTGTCTCAAATGTTTGGGCCCTTGTCATTCCATTTAGAAGCAGTATATTGGTAATGGAGCTTTTTGCTGTGTCCCCAAATACTGCATTTCAAAGCCTCAACTCTGATCCTTTACCATGTAGGAAAATGATTGGAGAGTACACAATGAACTGATGATCAAGTCTTGCATTAAGGTAATAAATGAAAAGACTGTGTCACAAAATCTATTCATGTCCACCCTGGGTTTTTTTGTTTGTTTGTTTTTTGTTTGTTTGTTTTTTGTTTTTGCCGAAGTGTTCTTGCTGTGACCTACTTCTGCAGATAAGAAAAATGATTTTGCCATCCTTCTATGACATTATGGCTATAGTGAACTGTTCCCAAGTGTCTTGGTGTAGGTGGCCTTGTGAGGATACGCATTAATTATTTTTAGATTGCTGATGCATCACCTCTGTGGTGTCTATATTTGTCTTCTAAGAATGCATCATCACTCTCTAATTATAGGTGATCTGGTGGGATTAGATCTTTTGGGTTAAACAGACTAGGATGACACAAAATATGCATGGAAAGTAAACATTTGAAAAAATTGGTGAGCCAGTGATTGTTAAGATCCAAACTATACTGCAGTGTTTAGAATAACACTCAGAACAATCTTCACATTGTCAGTGTCACCACCTGCCTAATTCCTACATTTTAAATCACTTTGCCAATTGAGTTTATTTTTATGTTTTCAACTTGAAATTTATCACCTAATTCTAATTCTTGGACTCTTGCAATGTTACCCCAACAGCTTTTGTTAAAAAAAAAAAAAAAAAAAAAAGGAAAATCACCATGGAATCTCTGGGGCTCTGCTCTGTGACAGCCATCTCTGCAGAACCAGGAGAGCAGTGAGGGCTGTGGCACCTTGGTCTCAACTTTGAGGCTTGTGAGGCAGTACAGAGCAGAGCTCTGAGCAAAGTTTTAAAGAGCAGATCATTTTCTGGCCAGGATGTTTTGCCAAGTAATATGGAAGTAATAGAGTACTGGGGTTGAAAATAAGAAATCTCCCAGTCTCTTTTCAGCTCCATCCTATAAAAGGTTATTTTCTCTGATGTGGATGCAGAAAAGTAATAAACCTAGATTCTAGTTATATAATTAAGTTATCCAATCATTCATTCCAGGCAACAAATATTTACTGAAAACCTTCTGTGTACAAGACCTCATAGAGGGATATACAGAGATTTAGATAAGACATTGCGCTTCCACATGAATGGTCCTTTTGCAGGCAGGAGTGGATACACAAGGGTTTTATTGGGAAATCTAAAACACAAAGTGTCGTCAAGAAGAGGCATTTGGTTCCCTTCTCAGTGTCTGTGTCTGTGGACTGTGTCACAGGCAAGGTGTGGGAATTTAAAATCACCAGTGCTTTTCCTCTTTTCTTGAATCCTAGTCTAAGAAGTAGCTTTCGGGAATCACAAATTCAAGTGTTTAATTGGTGATGAACATAAAGCTGGAGCATTTGAACATGTTGAGGGTAGTGACCAAAGTGCAAGGGTGCCTTTCTTGTCCCCCAAGATCACTTCTAAAACTCAGTGCCATTTTAAACAGTTACGTTGGGAGGTAGGGGAAAGATCGCATCCAATTTCATTCCCCTACTGTGCAGCAGATGTGCCCACAGGAACAACTGCACAGTGCGATGTTGTCAGGTTTCCAAAAGAATTTAGCTAATGGGCTTCATTGCTCATAGACCTCGAATCCCAGAGAATCAACATGAAGGTGACAGACAAGTACAAAACTTGAAGCTTCTAAGAGTGAATAAGTGATGAAGTTTTGTGAGCAGTTTTTCCAACGTGGGAGTTCTAATTTGCCCCACCCAAAATTTGAAGCAGCCTTGCATAAAGGGAAAGAAAGCAGATGTGAATGCTTATGTTAAAAGTCAGCTAATTTAAACCTAAGGAAAAAATTCTTAGCTGCGGAGAGGGCCAGAATATTGAAGGAGCTCTGCAGCATCTCCTCTGGAGGCATTTCTGAATAATATCTCTCTTGAATGGCTTAGCTGTACAGGTAATGGGAAAAGCTGACTCAGGGCTGCCTCCAGGCTTAGCAGGGAATATATTCTGGGTACCATTGTGAGTAAGGCCTGAAAATCACTGACAGAAAGGCTAATGTTATACAGTTCAGATTCCCCCAAGGAAGAAAATGTTTATGCAATTCAACCTTAGTAACCTGAGTTGTAAGCTACTTGTTTTCTGCAAACATCAGAGTTAATAGTACCTGTACCCTGAACTACTAGTTTATGGCATATTTTTGGATCCATTTTTCTTTCCACTTAAGAACAACTTTTAACTTTGTATCAGGAATGTTCTCTTAGATTCAGAGAGAACCACAGAAATCAGTTGGCAGTTACTGTGACCTGTGGGACAGGGGTAACCCCTTCAGAAGTCCTCACCCAGCTGCACACTTGCCACACTCCCTGTGACTACTTCAGACTGCATTAATTGAGCACAGAGCCATGGGGCCAGGGAAAGTGTGGCACTACAGAGAGGGGCTTACTGGGAAACCTGGGCTGACTCACCTGCCTCCTGAGCCAGGCCCTGCTCCACTCCCACACTTCTTTATGCCCCCGCTTTATGACCCCAGGACTGTCTTTGTGCCCTGGCTGTATAAATATTTCCCTGAGGCCTTCAGGAAGTTTCAAGTAGCATAGTACATGAATAAGTTATGCAGTGAAGGAAGGAAAGAAAGGAAGAATGTATTTGAAAGGAGAGTTGTTAACATTAAGTCCTATACCCCATCCGTCTCCTAGTATTTTTTAATAAACATGTATTAAGCACAGTTTGTATGTGTAATGTATTTATTGAGCAGTTGAACTCATAGGATTGAAATATGAAATTTTTTCCCCCAATCTTCAACCACATTTTGGAGTTAGGAAAGGTGTTGCTGAGTTCTTTTTGTTTTGTTTTGTTTTGTTTTATTTTCTTATTTCAGTAACTTTAGAGGTACACGTGGTTTTTGGTTACGAGGATGAATTGTATAGTGGTGAAGTCTGGCCATTAGTGTCACCCAAATAATGTACACTGTACCCAACTATTCACATTTTAAGATGGATTTTTTTTTTTTTTTTTTTAAATTGTAGAGAGCTGTACTGTTCATCCTGGGCCTGTAACTACCAGATGCCAGTAGCATTCCCCTAGTTATGACAACCAAAAATGTCTCCACACATTGCCCAATGTCCCCTGGTTGAGAACCACTAATACACACCCATGTAACCATTATCCAAAAAGAAGATTTAGATCATATCCGTTTCCCATAAAGTTCCCTTCAGGTGTTTTACAGTTAATCCTCCCTCTTTGAAAACCACTGTCTCTATTTTCTATCATCTTAGATTCATTTGGTCTATAATTGGACTTTGTATAAATTGAATCATACAGTATGTACTCTTTTTTGTCTCAGCCTCCCACTTAACATAATGTTTTTGCAATTTATCCATATTACTGCATTTATCAATAGTTCATTCTTTTCTGTTGCAGAGAAGTATTTCACTGAATAAATATGCCACAATTTGTTAATCAGTTCTCCTGTTAATGGACACTTAGTTTGTTTCCTACTGGGGGCTATTTTGAATAAGGCTGCTGTAAATATTCTGTTAAAATCTTTTTGTGGACCTGTTTTCATCTCTCTCAGGTACATATCTAGGAATGGAATTGCTGGGTTGTTAGAATAGATGTATATTTCACTTTCAATAAACTGCTAAACACTTTTGCAAAGTGCATGTGCCATTTTACACTCCCAGCAACCATGTCTGAGAGCTCCGGCTGTTCTGTGTCTTCATCAGTGACATCATTTGGTGATGCCAGTCTTTTATTTAGCTATTCTGGGTATCTCATTATGATTTTTCGTTTGCATTTCCCTAACGACCAATGATATGAGCACCTTTTCATGTGCTTTATCTTCTCTTGTGAAGGATCTGTTTTAAGGCTTTTTATCATTGATTGTAGGAGTCCTGTTCCCCTCCTACATCCGCCACCACTACCCGTAATTGGTTTGAGTTTTACAGGAAACTCAGGGACGGAGAAACCTTTGGCCATCTGAATAAATTTGATCTAAAATATAAAAACCACTGTGAAACATGCCTTCTGGATTTTGTTTGTTTGTTTCCATTTCCAAACATCCTGTGAGTTTATAAAGTATTTTTCCTTAGAGATTAGAAATACTCCTCCTAATTAGCCAGACACGTATGCAGAACTACTTTAATTTTCTATGGCATAGCCTTCCAGTGCTCAAAGCCCCTACACAGCAACAGCCCAACCTCATCCACAGCTTTGACAAGCAAATTAACGCAGGAACCTGTCCCCACATAAGGCAGTGAGTCACTTTTATAATTCCATGCCTAAGGGAGTTTTGTGGTGAGCCTTTTTTTGGAAGCAGTTATTTCTCCCTCCTCCCTCCATTTTTCTTTTACCCATACAGGAATGTCTTTACCTAGTTTAAAAAGAATTAAGTTCTCTACCTAGAAAGATCCTTTTTTCCATTCCTATTTTCTGATAATAAAGCTTAGCTGTTTCCTTTTAATTACAGTGGAAAAGGGAGGGACTTATGAACTTTCTTTTGTTTTAGTTTGTCCAATAAAATGACTTCAATTGTTAAGATGGTTTTAACTGTTCTACTTAGCTAACCGGATAGAAAGATTCATCTCTGAGTAGTTTAGGACCTTGTTTCTAAATAGGATACAAGGACCCTTGAAGCAGGGTGTTTTCTTGCTGCACTTTGAAAAGGAAAGGCAGTGGCCTGCAGAAGGGGAATGGCTTGTGTTATGTGTATACGTGAGGTTAAGTGTTCAAGGGCTTTGTAAGCAGTAAGGCAGTCTCCAGATGTGGTAGCTAAATACCATTCCCCACTAAAAGGAACCACGTTTCTTGGGAAAATGGCTGATTCTATGTCTGAGATAAGAAATGTACAAGACAAGACTGAGTTCTGTCTTACCATAAGGGAGGGAAAAAGTAATCAAATTATTATAAACTACTAGGATCATGTCAAAAGGACTTAGGCTCTAAGTTGAAGAGGTTCTTACTGACAAAGATGGGCAGGTTTGCGTATCAGTGAGAATGACTGCTGTGGATTAAAGCATATCAAATATACTTCAAATCCATGAATTCGTAAGGATACTAAAAGCATAAAAGTGGTCACATTTCAGTCTTTGGAAAACTCTGCAGAACAAAAGGCCTGATTTCTTTGAAACACAAATTGCAAATGGAGAAAAAAGGAAGGAAGAGGAACCTATTATTTAAAAGCAATGTAAAAGACTTATTAGTTGTGATACTTGGATCACATTTGGATTCTGATTTAAACAAATGCCAACTGTTAAAAAAAAAAAAAAAAGTATGAGCTAGTTGGGAAATTTGGTCACTGACAGGATATTTGGTTATATTAAGAAATTATTGATATTTTAAATGTGATCATGGCATTGTGGTTTTATTTTTATAGTAACCTTTCTTTTAAAGATACATGCTGAATTATATGTGAAGTAATAGGACTGGGATTTGCTTCAAAAGAGGTCTATGGCAGGGATTTGAATGAAACAAATGGCTGTGAGCTCGTAATCATTGTTTCTGAGTAATAAATATATGTAGATTTGTTATATCTTTACTAGAGAATATATTAATATTTGAAAATTTTCGTAAGTTAAAAACAAAACCAGTTGAGTACACTACAGATTGTTACTGTTAAGAGTTTATTGAAGAACAAAAGCAGATGTTTGAACAGGGAGAGAGGACTGCTGGGATGACTAGACTTGAGTAAGGAGCTGTATATTGCTGGCCTTGTTTGTTGGTATGTGGCACTGAAAAAATTAATATCCAGTGATCTAACCTGCCCCCAACATTTTTCTATCTTTTGATTTAGTGAAAAATATGTGGCTCTTCCTTTCACTTGAACATTTAGAGGCCACTGTAGGGTTTTAATTGGCCTAATTTCAGTATTGTTTTGTGTGAGAGACTAGGGAGGCCCTAGGAGAGGGAGAAAGACAGGGGAATGGCTGGTCATTGGTTCGGACAGAACACACAACATTTATCGATTAAGTTTGTGGCTGTATATGGGCATGATTTGTGGTGCCCCAAAATAATTACAATAGTAACATCAGTGATCACTGATCATAGATCACCATGGTAGGTATAATATTAATGGAAAAGTTCAAAATATTGAGAGAATTACCAAAATGTGATGCAGAAAAATGAAGTCAGCACATGTTGTTGGAAAAATGGGCACCAGTAGACTTGCTTAATGCAGGGTTACTGCAAACCTTCAATTTGTAAAGAATGCAGTATCTGCAAAGTACAATAAAGTGAAGCAGAATAAGTGAGATGTACCTGTAATAGTAAAGGACTATTCAGCCAAATAGTTTCATATATTAAAGATCCATGGCTTAATCATTAATCCTGGATTCAGAGTTGAATTTCTCAGGAGTGGATTATGTCAGCAATCCAGGATGTGCTGCTTTGAATCCCTAGGAGTGCTGCCCATTACAAACCTTTAGACGCCCCCTACACAATCCAATCCAGTCAGTGGCCTCTGGGCTTCAAGTTATTTTTCAAGAAGCAGGTGATATTTTACACTAAGCAACCTACATTCTTATATTTGAAAATGCTATAGGTTTATAGTTTTTTCTTCAGATGCAATATCTGCAATTTCAGTGACTGTCACTGGTAGATGTTTTGTTACTTAGGGTAATATAGAAAAAAAAAAGCCTTGGATATTTTATATACACAATTAGCCATTTATGCTTCTCCTTTAAAAATAAACAAACATGAATTTGTTTATTAGCAGCAGACAGCAAAAGAGATGCATCTGGAGCAATATTTAAAAGAAACACTTAGGTTTAGTATAATAATATTAAGCTCTTCCATTTATCTAAGGCCTCATCTGTGCCTTGGCCTGCTGGGCCATTTATGTCCTTTATTACTAATCCCCACAACCACTGGTGGGCAGAACTGGAGGGAGCTAAGGCTCCAAGAGGCCATTCAGCTAGTAAATGTCAGGAAGGCATTCAATCTCAGCTCTCCCAAGAGCTTATATTTTTCTGCTCTCCCACCACCTCTAGCAGTGTACAAACTGCTGCCTTCTTACACTAATCTGTTTTTACTTCTCTCTGTGTAATGTACAGTAGTCCTCATTTAACGTGCTTGATAGGTTCTTGGAAACTGTAACTTTAAGTAAAATGACGTATGGCAGGTCCTTGAATAATATTGTTTCCTTCATCGTCATTTCATTATAACTTTGATGATAAAAAATTGGTTCATTATGCTTCGTTTAGCTTAAAGTCAGAGCTTCTAAAAACCTGTCAAGAACATTAACTGAGGATTTACTGTACTTTATCTCCAATTCTCCTGTCTTTTCATATCAATTAGAATTCACCTTTCTGCACCTTCCTTGTAGCCATCTGAGACTTCCAACTTCTCATGAAGAGTCTACCACCTTGAATGCTGAGAGCCTTTTTCTAGTCCCATACCCTACACTGTTCTTGACCTGGAAGAGTTCAGTGAACAGTTCTGTGTAAAAGAGCCCCCTTTGTCTTCCACCTGGCTAAAAGTAAAAAAGCCAAGGCTTCTGGTGAAACATCCTACAGGATCCTCTTCGGCTTTTCAGCTTGTTCCCCTCTGTTGGTATGACCGTTTATAAACTCCTCATAAGCCATTATTTACCCCTCCTTTAAAACAAACAGGCTAATTACTGTTTTGTGATCCCTCTTTATTTCCAGCAAGTCCAAATACTAGACTTAAGAAATAAATGTTCTTTATTTTTAAATGGCTATATTAGCATGTTTTTCTTTTTGAAATTTGCATGTCTTAAGTATATTTTCAAAGGAATGTCTGAGTAGCAAATGGCTAAAGAAAATGAGTATCTGGTTACATTTTGATCCCTTTCTTGCTAGACCTTACCTGTTATTTAATTATTCCAAGTCATAGTCATTTTTACTGAACTGATTCAACTATGCTATACTATGACATATCCAGCTTTCTAAACTTAACAAAAATTCCTTCCCAAGATTTCAGGCCAATTTGTCATCTATCCTGTTGGCGCTCCTCCTCTGACAGAAGTTTCCTCCTCTAATCAAGTAATCATTTTCTCTTAAAAGTAGGATTTGCTTTGCCACTCTATCTCTTCTTTCTCCTCCTTGCCACTAATCCAAAAGAAGTAATCTACTTTCTTCTCAAAAAATAGGGTGCTAGCTGGGCGTGGTGACTCACCTGTAATCCCAGCACTTTGGGAGGCCGAAGTGGGAGGATCACTTGAAGCCAGGAGTTAGAGACCAGCCTGGGCTACAAAGTGAGACCTCATCTCTACAAAGAAAAAAAAAAAAAAAATGCATGCATCATGTCAACTGCTACTAAATCTGGTTTAAAATTGGATTATGGATTCCTTCTTCAATTAAAGTTACCATAGCAATTATCTCTCACCATAATTAAATGGAAGGGAGCTTCTATGATGAAATGAATGTGAGGCTTAGAGACAAAGATCTGCTCGCACCCCTAGTCTCGTTACTAGCTTACAGCCATGAGCAAAAGTTACCTAACTTCTCTGACCTTTGAGTCTTCACTTATAATTTGGGTAGAATTAAATTAGATATTTAATTCAAGTGGATTTTTTAAGGATTTAGTGAGATGATACCATGCTTGGCACTTGATTTCTTCACTGTGCAAAAACATATTAACATTTACTAAAGCACTTATACAAACTACTGAAAAATTTAAACAGTCTGTTGATAGGTGTACTGAGTTCTATACAATTTTATCACCTGTGTATGTGTATCCACCACCATAGTCAAGACACTGAATAGTTCTATCAAAACAGGAATCCCTCCTGTTGCACTTTTATAATCACACCCTCTCTGCCCTCTCCACCATCCTTAACCCCAGCAATCATTGCAATCATTGCTCTGTCCTTAACTTGTAAAATTTTGTGATTTCAAAAATGTTATGTAAATGGAATGAAACAGTGCGTAACCTTTTGAGATTGTTTTTTTTTTTTCACTCAGCATAATTCCCTAGAGATTCTTCCGAGTCTTGTGTATTGATAGTGGGCTGCTTTTTGTTGCTGAGCAGTGTTCTATGGTGTGGATGTACAGCAGTTTAACCATTCACCTGGGCTGATTCCAGGTTTTGGATAGTAAAATAATGCTGCCTTAAACATTCGTGTACAGATTATTATGCGAACATAAGTTTCTATTTCTCTGAGACAAATACCTAATTTGCAGTTGTTAGGTCATGTAGTAATTACATGTTTAGTTTTAAAAATAAACTGCCAAACTGTTTTCTCGAATGGCTCTACTCTTATATTCCCCTCCTCAGCAATGTATGGAAGACTCAGTTTCTTTGCCAACTTTTGGTGGTGGTACCGTAGCTTATTTTAAAGCCAAATTTGTGACCATTTTCTTTACCTGAGCTAACCAACTACATTTGCTGGAGACCCATGTGGAGTGACTAGATTTAGAAAAGAATGGAGTTATATGTGATATGCCACAGTCTAGTCATATGCCACATCAGGGCACATCAGAAGCTGTCTCTGCTAACTCCCACCTCCCAGAAAATTCATTCACTGAACTTTCAACAGACTAACTTTATATGATAGGTCAATTTGAACTTGAGACATTGGCCCCTTCAGTCTCTACATAGTGAACAAAAAGGGCTTGGCTTTCCTTTTGTCAACAGTGGGCCCAAGCTCCTTTATTAATATTGGGAAGTTGAACTGGACATAATTTGTTTCTTTCTCCCTTGTTTGACAATTTTATTGTCTTCTAGAGGAAAAAGATGTTTTTTGAAAATATTTTTGGGCACCCAAATTAGCACCTTTGAGTTTGCACTGGTCTAGAAATGAAGACACTGGAGTAGGAGTTAGAAGACCTGTGTGTGAGTCCTCGCCTAATTAGCTATGTCACTTTAATCCAATTCCCTTCTCGAGGACAGTTTGCTCAGCTGTATAAAATGGCTGGACTAGATCAACAGCTCTCAAACCTAGCAAGCATCAGAATCACCTGGACAACCTATTAAAACACCCCTTGCTAGGCCCCATCCCTAGATTCAGTAAGTCTGGAGTGGGCACAGTAATTTGCCTTTCTAACACGTTCTCAAATGAGGCCAGCAATGTTGGTCCAGAGACAACACCTGAGAAGCACTGGGCTGGAGTATTTTAAAGTGCTTCCTGGGACTGTCAGTCAATACCGCCCTCTCCCAATCCCTGCTCCTCTGTCAAACTCCTCAGATTTGCTTTCTGGTGAAATAAGTTATGCACTTACTCTTTTTTTTTTTTTTTTTTTTTAAATGATGCAGATGTGTAGTAAAATATAATGCAGCAATTAAAGATATCCTAGAATAATTTTATTTGAAAATTACCACAATACATATTACATTTAGTTTTAGAAGTGCTATTTCACAAAACAGCTATATGGAATTGTCCAGAAAACATAGAAATAAAAATCTAGAAATATATATCCAAAATGTTAATAGTAGTTATCCCTAAGTGATGTAGCCACAAATTTTTTCTTTTTGTGTTGTACCTTTCTGTGTTTTGTAAGTTTGTCTATAATTCATATAATCATAAGTCACATATTTAAACAGGAATTATAGTAGGCAATATAAATCTCAACTTCTCTAAGTTTCAATAATTACAATAAAGACCTTGTTGAATGCCAATCAATAGAAGTAAGGCTTTTTTATTTCTGGTGTGAAATAAAATTGTCCAGGATGGTTTTCAAAGGCAGGTATGACCCTGCTTATCCCTTTCTCTTAAAAAATGTGTTAGGTCACCTTTTGCCATTCTTCCTACTGGACAGAATTCTTCACTCGTGCACAAGTAGCCCTGGCCTCAGGGCCACTTGTTAAGTATCTCAATACTGCCCACATAGTGTTTCCATGACACTTTTCCACTGATAACTAGTGGGATCCATAGTCACAACCTTACAAGCTATTTCCTCCTTTTTCCTTCACAGTGCGTCAGAAAGCGTTTTGTCTGCATGAAGCAAGTTTTCTTCTTGGTTGCATGTCTGTTAAAAGAATTAATATTTACAGCTAAAATAGGAATTAAAAAATTGCCACTGAAATAAATCTGTTTAAATGACAGAACCCATTCATCTGTGGAAATCTATTTTGTTCCACAGTATAGGGGTTCATGGCCCCTCCTGGGATTTCTAGTTGTTCTGATATCATAAGCATACTATTTCTTCACCAGCTGTGCTTCTTAACCTTAAGGTAAGAGTGGGCATGATTTCCTTTAAATATGATATATTAAAATGGTTTTGCTGCTAAAGTCACCTCTCCTTAAGCAACTGAAAATATTTCAGTTAATTGATACTATAGAAAAGCACTTTATTTCTGAGCTCTAGAAACTCTGTTTCTGAATAAACTTGTTTGGTCAGAGGCATGTCACCAATTGGGCAGCACAGTGGTGATTTTCAAAACACCACTCTAGGCCAAAGCTGCAGCAGTGCCACTGTTCCCTTCTGCAGGTTCTTTCCTGTGGCTATTCCATAGGAAGGGGAAATTAAAGGGACTTTTTGATTTGTGAGTGTGTGAGCATGTATTGAGGTAGCACCATTTTATATGTTGTGCTTTAACACCCACCCATATTAGTATCCTCGAATGATTTCCTTACAAATGTTTTGTGCTTCAGAGGCAGTATATTTTTATGTAACATCGGAAGACTGCTATGTAAATGTTGGCCCCATGGGTTTGTTCTCATTAGTAAAGTTACCGAATTTGCTTTATATGACTGGGAGCATCAGAACTGCTTGTTCACTACAGTGTTACAATAGCACCATCCAATGCCAACAATACTGTCCGTAGTCCAGGTATTCTAGAAGTGAGGAGATGTTCATGTCTAGGACTTACTTGCTTTGTTGAAGAATAGGATCAAGATCCAGTAACTGCTATTGTGGTCCTTGATTTCAGCCCCATCTAGAGATGAAAAGCCACCAGTAGTCCTCTTCTCTCTGCCACATACACATCTCTTAAAGTACTTCTCATCCTGTAAGTGAACTGCTGGCCTTCTACCTAGATGTCTGCAAGAAGACATAACAAGGCTCAGCCTAACTTTTTAAATCAACAAGCTGTTTAGTTTATGTAAATTTTCATAGTACATCATGGCTTAAAGCAAATACAGGGTGAAAGTTTAATTTATAGATACCCATCTTTTTTTCTCTCTCTACCTTTTAAAAGTTCTTACAGAATGTATGCAGAAAGCCCAGGGTTGGAGGGCTACACTGATGTTCCCTTAGTCTACTGTTTCTGTCCTTTACACACATAATTGTTGCCAATTTGGAGGGACAGGATTTTCTTCCTCATTGGATTGCTTCTCACATTTTTGGTGTTTTGTTTGGTCCTTCCTGTCTGCCAGTCATTCATTTAGCAGGCCAGCATCCTAGGAGGATCAAGTGTGTGCCAAACTCTGTGCCATGCCGGGCTTTATGGCTCTCTTTGCCTCCTCCAGGGTAGTGTCTCAGGAGGCTCTCTTGCTTTCATAACACAAAAATAGTCTTGTTTCTCCCAGCAGGTGTTAAGGTCCATCTTAAATTTACTACACCTTATTGGAATCACCTAATTCCTTGACTACCTCTCCCACTCTCATTTCAGCAGGAGGCGGAAATTCCTTCTCAGTGTGCTCTGTGGCTGGAACAATCAGTGTCACATAGGAGATAATTACTGATTGAATGAATGAAGCTAGCCTCCCAGCCCAGAGAGAGAAATATCTTTAAAGTTTTTTTTTATTATACTTTAAGTTCTGGGGTACATGTGCAGAACGTGCAGTTTTGTTACATAGGTATACATGTGTCATGGTGGTTTGCTGCACCCATCAACCCGTCACCTACATTAGGTATTTCTCCTATTGCTATCCTTCCCCTAGCCCCCCACCCCCCAACAGGCCCCAGTGTGTGATGTTCCCCTCCCTGTGTCCATGTGTTCTCGTTGTTCAGCTCCCACTTATGAGTGAGAACATGTGGTGTTTGGTTTTCTGTTCTTGTGTTAGTTTGCTGAGAATAATGGTTTCCAGCTTCACCCATGTCCCTGCAAAGGACATGAACTCATCCTTTTTATGACTGCATAGTATTCCATGGTATATATGTGCCTCATTTTCTTTATCCAGTCTATCATCAATGGGCATTTGGGTTGGTTCCAAGTCTTTGCTATTGTAAACAGTGCTGCGATAAACATACGTGTGCATGTATCTTTTTAGTAGAATGATTTATAATCCTTTGGGTATATACCCAGTAATGGCATTGCTGGGTCAAATGGTATTTCTAGTTCTAGATCCTTGAGGAATGGCCACACTGTCTTCCACAATGGATGAACTAGTTTACACTCCCACCAAAAGTGTAAAAGCATCCCTTTTTCTCCACATCCTCTCCAGCATCTGTTGTTTCCTGACTTTTTAATGATCGCCGTTCTAACTGGCATGAGATGGTATCTCACTGGTTTTGATTTGCATTTCTCTAATGACCAGTGATGATGGGCTTTTTCTCATCTGTTTGTTGGCTGTATAGATGTCTTCTTTTGAGAAGTGTCTGTTCATATTCTTTGCCCAATTTTTGATGGAGTTGTTTTATTGTAAATTTGTTTGAGATCTTTGTAGATTCAGGATATTAGTCCTTTGCCAGATGGATAGATTGCAAAAATTTTCTCACACTCTGTAGGTTGCCTGTTCACTCTAATGATAGTTTCTTTTGAGAGGAATATCTTACAGTATTTATCCAACACAAAAAGTTGAGTCTAGGGTATCGTCAACATGGGTGCGATTAATGCCAAATTAGTGAGTTAGTAAAAACTACCTAATCCCAGTATTATTTTAAGACCTCAAGTATATTTGCTAGATGCTAGAATAGGTTGTAGTTTTTAATTTTATTTTTGTTTTTACATTTATATTGTATGTTTTGTATAGAAAATTTGGATCTTGGAAACTAGATTTTATTTTAATTAATTAATTAGTTTATTTATTTTTGAGATGGAGTCTCACTCTGTCACCTAGGCTGTGGAGTTCAGTGGTGGGATCTCAGCTCACTGCAACCTCTGCCTCCTGGGTCCAAGCGATTCCCCTGCCTCAGCCTTCCAAGTAACTGGGATTACAGGCACCCACCACCGTACCCAGCTAATTTTTGTGTTTTTAGTAGAGAGGGGGTTTCGCCATGTTGGCCAGGCTGGTCTCGAACCGACCTCAGGTGATCCACCCACCTCAGCCTCCCGAAGTGCTGGCATTACAGATGTTAGCCACCGCACCTGGCCAAGAAACTGGATTTTATAATATAAGGGCATAAGCTGTCCTTGTCCTTTTCCTTTTCCACCATAAAAACAGCCTGTTTCAGATCATGATTTTGAACATGCACTGGACAAAAATATATATCTAAAGGAAAGTTTTATGTTTTTTTTTTAAGTCAACAATGTCCTTTTTAAAAGGAACATTTTTGTCTGTCTACTTAGTGTAGAGTCCTTTCTAAAGCCTTTCTATGTAGCCAGCCTTGATGATATATTTTTTTAGTGATTGAAATTCTAAGGCCAGGCAGAGTGGCTCACGCCTGTAATCCCAGTGCTTTGGGAGGCTGAGGCGGTGGATCACGAGGTCAGGAGTTCAAGACCAGCCTGACCAACATGGTGAAACCCCATCTCTACTAAAAATACAAAAATTATCCAGCGTGGTGGCATGTGCCTATAATCCCAGCTGCTCAGAAGGCTGAGGCAGGAGAATTGCTTGAACCCAGGAGGCGGAGGTTGCTGTGAGCCAAGATGGGGCCACTGCACTCCAGCCTGGGCAACAGAGCAAGACTCCCTCTCAAAAAAAAAGAAAGGAAAAACAGAAAGAGGATAAGAAATTCTAAGTCAATGTTGAGAAATCAGTTAATATAAATTTATCTAGGGTAAAATAACATTAAAAAATGTTTAACGTGTCACACAAAGGTATTAATGCATCCCAAACTTACATTTGGTCAATGATACTGTGTCCGGAATTGGTGGGTTCTTGGTCTCGCTGAAGGGCTCCTCAAGTGCCGCCAGAGTGGATGCCGAGGCCGAGGAGGCGCCGAGAGCGAGGGCTGCTAGCATGTTGTCACCTCTCAGTACATCAACCTGGCCATGTTTATTGTGGTTTAAGAAGATTGTTTTTAGATGATTACTCAAAGCAGAGACATCATTGTTAGACATCTTAACATCCTCTCCCTCTCTCCATTTCCAAGTATAACTATTCAGGTGTACAGAACTAAGTCAAATCTTATAACCAACAGGAAAGGGTTGTCTTTTGTTTTTTAAAATAATTATTTAGACTTTGTAACTATGTTCCAGAAATATAACAACCAACAGAGCTTTAAGCTGCAGCTATAGTCATATGCACTGAGAAGCTTTAAAACTTTACTTTGGGGAATAAAACTAAAAAGATGAAATATAGAGATCTTTCTCAGTGTAGTGGAACAAAATAAAATTATCCTCTCTTAAAATAAATGGCAGTTAGGGGAAGTAATTTCTCCTGTCATGGATAAATGGTAGGGAACACAAAATCAGCATTTGAAATATGTTAACTCACAGTGTTTTAAATATAAGGAATAAAATGCATTGTACAGTACCTGTTCCCAAGAATGGCTGCAGTTTCATGTTAAGTCTTTAAAAATACATAATGTGCTCAGCAAATGAAACTATAAAAACTAGATAAAAAAAGACATTAAGCCAAATTTTAAACTTTTTCTTTTTTACTGGGAGGGTCCATTTTGTGTTATTTAATTTAATCAGCTCAGCCTCTTTTGTAGTTGTTCCTCATCTTGAGTTCATATTCGCAGGCATGCAAAAGAAACCTTTTGATAGTTGAGGCAATACCAAAGATTGGAAGTCTCTAAGCCTCTGTAGTTTTCTGTCATTCATCTGTAAAGTTATAGTGGGAAAAGCACAGATTAGAAATCAATTTCTTTCTAAGCCCACCATGTCACTTAACAGCTTTGCTACCTAAGCAAGTTTCATACGTTTTCTGAGCTTCTATTTCTTCATATGTAAAACAAAGTTTCAAATGCCTGCTTTACTAAACCATAGGACTGTGCTGCGAATGAAAAAAATCAAAGTAGGCTTAATAAGGTGTTTTACAAATTTCATGTACATCCTGTTAGAATTCCCATTTTGTGGGTGAGGAAAGGCTGAATGGGGCTGGCTGATAATTCTTTGTTATAGGGGCTCTCTACATTGTAGGAGAACGTCCCTGGCCTCTGTCCACTGGATGCTAGTAGCACCCCCTCCCAGTTATATTGACAACCGAAAATGTCTCCAGATACTGCCAAACACCCCTCAGTACACAAAATCACCTCAAGTTGAAAATCACTATTCTGTATAGCTAAAATTCTTAACCATTTTCTTTTTTTTCTTCTTTTTTGAGACGGACTTGCCCTCTGTCAGCCAGGCTAGAGTGCAGTAGCGTGATCTCGGCTCACTGCAACCCCTGCCACATGGGTTCAAGTGACTCTCATGCCTCAGCCTCCCGAGTAGCAGGGATTACAGGTACCTGCCACCATGCCTGGCTAATTTTTGTATTTTTAATAGAGACAGGGTTTTACTGTATTGGCAGGCTGTTCTCAAACTCCTAACCTCAAGCCATCTGCCTGCCTTGGCCTCCCAAAGTGCTGGGATTACAGGCCACTTGAGCCACTGTGCCCGGACTCTTAACCATTTTCGTAATGTCATTTATCAGTGTTACCCTTATGCTAAGTATTTCCTGGTTGGAATACTCCATGACATGGCAATTTTCAGAATTAAAAAGGAGATAAATGGTTTCTTCCATTGTCTTTCTGTCTGAATATAAGCAGTGGCATTGTCTTCTTTGTACAGTTGTGAGCTTCCTGTCCCTGTAAACTATGTAGAAGCAGAATGTTGCCTGCCAGGGATGCTGCCCACAGTGAGCCCTAAGTCAAACTCAGTGACGTCTGGTCTTCCTTCCCCTGTTTATTATAACAGGCTCTACTGGCCTCTTTTCTCATCTGTTATATTCACAGACTTCTAATATCTCTTGTCAGCTGAGAGACAAGGGAAACGCATGGATTTTCCTAATCATTATTATTAGGTTTTGAAGGGAAGGTGAGTGTTAAAGACAGAGAGAGTCGGTGGCTCTACAGCAACGCAGGTTTTATGTCCAGCACAGACCTGCAGAGGTGGGGGACCAGCTGAATGCCAGCTAGAGCTCACCGCTGCTTACAGGCTGGGGTATTTATAGGTATGGGCGGGAGGGGTCTGGGCAGTATGGCTTGCTGCCCGGCAGGATATTGATAAGATGTTCCTATGATCAGGCGGTTTGGCCCTTTTTCCAGTGGGATGTCATAGATGTTCCTTGGGCCTTTGTCCAGCAAGATATGATAGGGATGTTCCTTCCGTTGGGCCGTTGCCCGGCAGGGTATGATAAGAAAGTCAGGTGGTTGGGCAGGATGTTTCTCATGGTCTGAACCCCCATGGAATGTTTTACTTTGACCAGGGTCAGTGAAATGGTAGCGGGGCGGGGCTTACCAAATGGTGCAGCTTGAACTAACAGTGATGTCATTTGAGCTTCACAGTAAGCTCTTGAGGTTTGCATCAGTTGTCCATGTTTACATTTTGTTTAGGAATCAACCTTTCCTCTTTGCTGCTCCTTCCAATTCGGTGTTCTCTTGATAGAGAAACTCAGCAGGAAGTTGATACGGAAACTCAGCAGGTGCCTTTCTCACCAGCACCGTACGGAGGGTAACATCCTTCTGAATTGCTCAGCATAAAGCAGATACTTTCTGCCCTGTGTGACCCTCCCTTTTCCTTTTCTTTTAACAGAGATAGTTAAATACACACCTGTTTTTACTGCATTCGGGGACTTAAGGACAAACTTTCCTGATGCTATTGACAGATGTCCCATACTTCCCCAAGAGTAGAATGTTTTTACTTCTCTTGCTCACACCTAATACGAGCTTCCCAAGCCTCCCATACTTCACGATCTATCTCTGCTCTCTGCTTGACTCTCTTCCTCATGCTGGCACAGTTCCCAATGTATTGTCACCCCTGAACTAAACCTTTCTGAACATTTATGATTGACTTTGTTATGTTTGTTTCTGTTTTCAAAACTATTGGGAAATTAAATACATTTATTTAATCTAGGCCTCATTACATAGTCTGAAAATATTTTGTACATAAGACTGTGTGAATTCGTTTTTTTAACTCTAGGTTTTAAGATGAATTGCTGCTGACCAATCAATATAAGTGAAAGTATCACCATGACCTAGGAGAGACTGGTATCATTACCTATAGGGATGAGGACCTGGAATCGCCCAGGAATGAGATTCAGAATTCTAAATATGGAAGGTCCAAAACAATAGTTGTGAACCAATGGGAACGAGGACTAGGTTACTTCATGGCAATATAACTTTAGTTTCAATTAAAACTCTTTTTCTCCTTTAAAATGCATGTGAATCATCTTAATTACCATATGGTTCATTAAAAAAAGACTAATTGGCTCCTGCTGTAAAATACAATGTCTAGATCCACTAAGAGTCATTTTTCTGTTTAAATAAGTGTATGTTCTTATTGACCAGACTTACCTGATTCTGATTTGATGTACATGCAGCCATTTTGTCATATTATAGAAGTAAAGCACTGTGGGTTTTTCTTCCTTCTCCAGGTGGCCTTTTTGAAGATGTAACTATGAAGCTGGGCATTCTCCTCCCCTGGCAGACAGCTCTCAAGCAGGAGCACACTGAGGCCAGCAGTCAGCTCAGGAGACATCAGTTACAAAGACAAGAACCAGAGCTATGGGCTTAGAGCATTGCATTGAAGTTTAAAGTTCACTTGTTTGCATATATTCTCTAAGAGAAGAGTTAACTTTAGATCCTTGAAAACCCAGGACTGTGAAGAAAGTCGTAGTAGCAGGTTGAGGCAAGTATAGAATTTACATCTCTGTTTCCCACAGAGAGGAATATTCACATATGTGCTGTGTCAGCACCACCTGGAAGGTTATTAGCTAATGGAGACCCATCTGTCCTGTGTGGAATCCAGTGAGGAATTTTATTGGTGGAACTGAATGTTAACTGCTATAAATCTAGGAAATAAACTTTTAAAGAGTTTCTTAGGATCATTTAAAACAAATTTTAAAAAAGAAAAATAGAAAACATTTAATACTTTATTCAGAGGAGATGCTCAGTAGATGTTTGTTGAATGAATGATTATCAAATCAAAGGATTTCCCATTTATGCAAATCTGCATGTTTCTTTTGTTATTTCCTTTACCATACACTATTGCAAATTAATAAATATACCGCACTAGCATCCTGTTACAGAGTTGTTCTATTCTTTGTGTACCAGCACAAGTGGTGAGGAAAACTTTGAGTGAGAATGATGGAGCTACTGGGAATCCCACAGAGTACAGGCTAGCTCCTAATTTCACAAAGAACGTTTGAAACTTGCCTAGAATCACACAGCTAGGATCAAAGCTGGGACTGGAGCCAGGCAGGTCCATCTCCTCTGCCCAAGATCTGATCTATCTCTCTCTGACATCCTCCTTTCCTGCTCCATGATCAGGAGGACAGTCTCTGGATTTGCAGATATCCTTGCTGCTCAATTGGCATTAATCCCCACAGACCACCTAATACATCTTGCCTCAGAAACCCTGAGTTTTCTATCTGCAAGTGTTCTAACCTTTTTTTTTTTTTTTTTTTTTTTTTTTGAGACGGAGTTTGGCTCTCTTTGCCCAGCTGGCGTGCAATGGTGTGATCTTGGCTCACTGCAGCCTCCACCTCTGGGGTTCAAGTGATTTGCCTGCCACAGGCTCCCGAGTAGCTGGGATTACAGGCACCCGCCATCACGCCTGGCTAATTTTTTGTATTTTTAGTAGAGACGGGGTTTTGCCCTCTCTACCAGTCACCAGAGGCAGGTCTTGAACTCCTGACCTCAGGTGATCCACCCACCTTGGCCTTCTAAACTGCTGGGATTACAGGCGTGAGCCACCACGCCCGGCCTCTAACATTCTTAACACAGGTGTCACTTGGTGTTTTATGATTGGGTGAACTTTTCATGATTTCTTCCTGGTAGTGCAACCAAAACATTTGTCTCACTGGCAGAGCAGTGGTATGGCATTCCTAATTCTGTAACTTGTAGACTGACATAGGAATAATACCCAACTGTTGATCCTGCAGAGTCATTTCATTGAGCACAGTTTGAAACGCTGAAATTCTTAGTGATACATCCAAGACTCACAGCCACAGAAGATAATTAGTTTGGCTTCACTTAAGCTACTAGACTCCCAAACATCACGCTGACTTTCCATGCTTTAGATTCCTATCTGTCAGTATATAGCAGGGTTCCTCAGCCTCAACACTGTTTACATTTTGGTCTGGATAATTCTTTTTGTTGGACACTGCTCTCTGTGTTGAAGGATGTTTAGCAACATCCTTGACCTCTACCCACTAGATTCCATTAGCACAGCCCCTTCCTTCACTCCAGTTGTGTTGACCAAAAATGTCTGTATTGTTGTGATTGACAAAATTAACTACAGCTGAGAACCACTGCTGTAGAAGATATGGCCTAAGAAACAAGATTTGGTGACTGTCTATAGAATTGTGTATTGCCCATGCCAGATTATTACAAAATCTGAATCTTTTTCTGGCATGTAGCCTGACCTTAGTATACCTTTTTTTTTTTCACAAATGAATATATTAGTGGTGAATGCCTTTATGCATGACTGTTTCTTATAGTTCAGTTTGTATTGGTCTAACGATGGAAATTGGAATAACTTAGATGAAGCAGAGTTCGGCCTGTTCATAAAAAAGAATTTTCTTCTGAGATACTTTTTCTCCCTCTGGAAAAACGCAATGGCCATACTACCATACTAATGTATATTTATGATTTAGATCCTAAAGGTGCTTGTGATTGCACAGATAACTCTGTACTGCTCAAAAAAAACCCAACTAGAAGAATATTCTAATTTACTAAACTTGCCTCCCTAAGAAAGTCAAGTTGAATCAAATGTAGTGAGACACCCTCATCTCACCTCTTCCTTAGGCCTTAGGAGGAACCAAGCCAGCTTTCTTTCTGATGGCACAGTGTGGGGAGTGGAGGTGGAATGACCATGACCATGAGAAGCTCTAAGGGACAGAGGTAAGAGGAGGTCATGCTACACACACATGCACACAAAGAGCAGGTTTCTGGCGACACTATAGTTACTGTGCTTTAAATTGCATCTGTCATGAATCACATAAATCTTGTCATGGTGAAGTTCCCAAGCTCAACAGGTCTCCATTGGATCTTCCACAGCTGGGAAGGGAGGGCCAGCAGAGCTGAGCCAGTGCTCAAAGTGCGTTATTCACATCTAGTCACTGGGTAGGCCTGAGGGGTAACATGTCTGTACCTGTGAGAGTCTACTTTGGGGCTATAGGGCATGAAGGGAAAAGGGAAATGGTCCTTTCTATCTGTTTGTTGCTCCGGGTGGGTGAATTGGTGTGTATGAGATACATGCACAGAAACAAAGAGACACAGGGATAGCATGAAAGACATTTAAATTTCATTTTAAACCATGCTGGGAGGGCTAGACAATGGAAGCAGGCTGTACAAAATTAATGTTGACCCTTGGAAGTCGTTCCACATTAGCCTCCTGTGTCTTGTGAGTATAATTCCACAATCTATTCAGTAGCATTCTTAGATAAGGATACCACAGAATACAGACATGCTATTAATTGGTTACCAAGGAACTCTTAGTAAAACACCAAATTTCTAGTCCCTTTTTTGTGTCTCTAAAATCTGCTGTAAACAAGTGGTTCTGTGAACTTGTTCTTATCTAGTATAAAGTTACAGTAAAATTACAGTGGATAGACCCTGTTGAAAACTTCTGTCGGCCACTCATTTTGAGAAACCTATATAGGTTTCTTCATTCAGTGAGGACTTTTAGAACATCTACTGAATTTCAAGATAGTTACGGGTACTGCAGATGGAGACAATAAGACAAAGACCTTGCCCTCATCGAGCTTACATCCTCATGGAGGGAGCAGACAAAAAAGAAGTACTATGTTTTATCATAAAATTATTATATGTAATTTCTGCAAAGCACAATAAGACAAAGATGGGTTAAGAAAGATTAGGTGCTATTTCAGACAGTGATGGCTCAATTGAGCTTAAAGTATATATATACTTTATATATATATACTGTTGGTACCATATATAGTTAAAATAATCCAATTCCATCAAGAGCTGCATTGTTAAAGACCAACAGATCACATACAAACTGCAGCCTTGCATCATTTTGCCAAAAGTACCTTCACTAAACAAGGATCTGCCAATATTAGCAAAGCATGTTTGATTCCATAGATACCAGAAAAGAGAATCTGATTAGACCCAGACATGCTGATGTAACTGGCCTTGTGCAGGCATTTTGGTAATTAAGTCTGCTCAGTAGCCACTGTTGTAAAAAGTGCTGACAGTGTTAAATAGTTTTCCTTTTGCATGATAGATAAAGCCAACCTAGTTGCTGTTCCTGTACATTTGTTTTTGTGCCTAAGGTAGACTCAAAAATTAATTGAGATCTGCATTTCATTGTTATTCAAGAACGTAGGAATGATTGGTATGCTTTAGTCTATAGTTAGAGAAGAATCACCATTAACATTACCCATCAGAGGACTGTGTCCCACTAGATGCTTATTTAAGAGTTCTACACATTCTTAAATCTTAAATATGCAAGACCACTCAATATGATTTAATGTAACCATTTCTCTTGGTTTGCATTTTAAGATGCTTTTACATTTTAAGGTACATTTTACCTTTTATGATACATTTTACATTGTAAGATACATTTGAGATTTCATCTACTGAATCAGAGCTCATCATCAAAACTTAATCTGGGAGAAAAAGTAAGAGGGAGTTAATGGAAATCAGTCATAAGAGGTAAATCTTCCCAGTTTTAAGAAAAATGGCAACACATAATTGTTCAAAACAACATTTTAAAAAGCATCTAAACTGTACTACCATTCTTTTAAAAATATGTCCCTATTTCCATTCTGGAATAAACTAAACCAATTTGTTCTCAATCCCGTTACATATAAATTATGAAACCCATTTTCAAGGCCACACTTATTCGAGGATCCTTTGGTTACAAGGTACAATAAGCAGAGTGCAGGATTTGTATCCTACTTGTGTCTTTTAGTAGCCTTCCTGGGATCTTTGGCAGCCTTTCTGGTCAGAATGACAACTGCTGACCAGATGAGTACATTTTCTTTATTCACCTTTCTCCCCTGTTATACACAGCCTGATTAGTTTCTTTCTATAAATATTTCAATATTGTTTTTTGATCCCTTTCTAACATTTCGTAGATTAAAACTATTTTCTATTTTATTGTTTTAGAAAAATGGTGAAAATGATTTTTATTGTCATAATTTCTATGCACTCTATTTGTGTTTTGGTTGCAAATTTCAATATATCTGCTTTTTTAAAAAAAAACCCTAAATCATAAACATCATAAGTGGTTAACTTACTTTCAAGCAGTAGCAGCAGTAGATTGCCTATATGGAGGTTCTGGCTGAACTCTTCCTAGACTCAAGGAAATCAGGGCTTGTCACCCTTTGCCCAGTACCCTTCTCAGCCTAAAAAGGACATGGCAGGCTTTCTGCAGATTGGGAAAGAAATTGTAAAAACAAAGCGCTTTATAAGTGCCCACAAAAATAATGGAATCTTCTCTCTTTTTTCACTGGAAACCAGTGAAGGGAACCAGTCTTTGTGAAAAGGATCTCTCAGACCTGTTCCTCCCCTTACATTTCCCACACTCTCTTCCTCTCTTCCTAGGCAATACCATTTCTAGAAAGAAGAGCCAGAAATGCCAGCCTTGATCACTCTGTGCTCCCTTCCCTGAACCCACACTTGGGTTGATCACTGTGTGACCACTTCACTTGAAAGTTTATCTTCATAGGATGGTGATATAAGTATCAAAATTAGTCATCATTAGTTTTAAGTTCCATAGTAGTACATATTAGACTCAGAAAGTATACCATCCAATATTCTTTTCTTCGAGATGGAGTATCGCTGTGTTGCCTAGGATGGAGTGCAGTGGCGCCATATTGGCTCATTGCAACCTCCATCTCCTGGGTTCAAGCAATTCTCTTGCCTCAGCCTCCCGAGTAGCTGGGATTGCAGGCATGCACCACCACGCCCGGCTAATTTTTGTATTTTTAATAGAGATGGGATTTCACCATATTGGCTAGGCTGGTCTCGAACTCCTGACCGCAAGTGATCCGCCTGCCTTGGCCTCCCAAAGTGCTGGGATTATAGGTGTGAGCCACCGCACCCAGTCCACTATTCTTTCTGGAAAAAAAAAAAAAATACTGTCTCCTCCAATACAGGGGTTTTTTGTTTGTTTGTTTGTTTGTTTGAGACAGAGTCTCTCTCTGTGGCCCAGGCTGGAGTACAGTAGTAGTAGCACGATCTCAGCTCACTGTAGCCTCTGCCTCCTGAGTTTAAGTGATTCTCCTGCCTCAGCCTCCCAAGTAGCTGGGTCTACAGACACCTGCCACAACACCCAGCTTTTTTTTTTTTTTTGATATTTTTTAGTAGAGACGGGGTTTCACCATGTTGGTCAGGCTGATCTCAAGTGATCCACCCACCTTAGCCTCCCAAAGTGCTGAGATTACAGGCATGAGCCACCGCACCAGGCCCAAATACAGGTTTTTGAATAATAAACCCAATATAGGGCACTATAATTTCTCTGAATTGTTCATTTGATTATACATACTCTGTTTAGTGCCAATGTTAAAAAATTATTGAAATAAGGTGCATAGTGTAACAAAAGAATTGAAATAAAATTCCACATTTCAATTCAATACTATCTAAAAAGTGATGACGTCAAGAAGAAACAAAATAGTGACCAAGCACAGACACTTTGTCTAGCACAGGCAAGAGATATTTATTGTTGATATCACAAGAAAATGAAGTTGAAATATATTTTTTAAATTTCTAATGAAATCACCAGTAAGTTAGAAATGTGTGTGTTAAAAATCACTAGAGGAAACAGAGAGAACTTGATAAAGAAAACACATTTCCTACGTATCTTTCCAACCCTGTGACAATTGCTCCTGGCAATTTTAGAAGAGCCAGTTTCAATGCTTGTGTTTATTTATTTCCCTTTATTCCATCAAGCCAAGTATGTTCTCTACATCAGGGGTCTCCAACCCCCGGGCTATGGACCGGTACCAGCCTGTGGCCTATTAGAAACCAGGCTACACAACAGGAGGTGAGTGGAGGGTGAGGAAGCGTCACTGCCTGAGTTCCACATCCTGTCAGATCAGGTGGCATTAGATTCCCATAGGAGGTGAACCTTGTCCTGAACTGCACATGAGAGGGATCTAGGTTGCGTGCTCCTTGTGAGAACCTAACCAATGGCTGGTGATCTGAGGTGGAACAGTTTCATCCCCCTCCACCGCAGGTCCATGGAACAAAACCAGTCCTTGGTACCAAAAAGGTTGAGGACCGCTGCCCTACGTAAGCAAAGGCTACCACCTGTGGTTGTGCCACAGTGGTTGTATTCCTTACACAGACATAAAGTGTTCCTGAAATGAGTACTGTCATTAGAGATTGCTTTGTATGAAAGTAAAATTAAGAATGGAGGTGAGAAAAAACACACAAGAGAAACCGGCAAAGCAGTGAGTGATGATATCAAACTGCTGGTGTGGACCTTAGCGGTTGTGGAGTACAAAGAGGGCCCTCCCAATGGACAGAGAAGGCATCCTTGTCTGCATGAGGCAAGATTTTATGTGGGCCTTAAGTGATGATTAAGATTTGGAAAGATGGGAAGAATGAGACACTCTGGAAGAATGAAACTTTGAAATAGTAAGAACATTTGGCTAGATTGGAGGACTTGAGATTGGACTGTGAATAAGACAGGAAATCTTGTTAGATTGTGGAAAACTTTGAATGTCATCATGAAGCTGGAGAACATTCTCCTTCCTTCTGACTTCTGAGTGCTCAAGCACAACATGAACAGAAAATATACATTTTTTGTACCCTTGAGGGCTTTTTGAGCTCTAAAATGTAGATGCAGTAGTTAAGAGTGAGAGGGTTCTAGAATCCGCTTGCCTGGATTGAAATGCCACCTGTGCAATCTTGAGCAAGTTCTTTAAGCTCATCTTTAAAATGGGGTAAAAAAAAATAGCATTTTTCTCATAGGGGTTATTTGAGCATTAAATGGGTTAATGCATGCATAATGTTTAGAACAGCACCTGGCACACAGTGTGCAATACATTTTAGATACAGTGATTATTCTATGAATTTGCTGCTCTGCCACCCCTCCTTGTCATCCCCTGTGGAATTGATTTTCTGAAGTTTTAAGCAGGAGAATAACATAAAAGTGATGCACTAGAAAAACCAATCTGGTTGCAGAACACAAGGTAGGTTGAGGAGAAGAAGAAAAGACCTTTTGTTGCAAAACAAGAAAAGGCTTCCCAATTCCAAAAAACTGTCAAAAAATGTCTTGACCAAATAGCTTTGTCAGTGCTTTTTTTTTTCCTATTCTACCTTTACTTATTTGTGAAGGCCACTAAAGGTACAATGGAATACATAGTTTTCCATCTCTAGTCAGCTTTGCTCTAACTAGGGACGTGACAACCCATTCTAAGCATTTTCATACAGATATTTTAAAATGAGATCTTTTTCAGAATCTTCTCTTGCAAGCAAAAAAGCTTTCGCAAAAATCTTTAAGTGAGGAAAAGAATCCAGAAGTCTCTGACCAGGCATCCTACAGGGATGCCCTCTGGACTGAAGTTCAATTTACTTTTTATATAATTTCCAAAAGTACCAGGAATCTTTTTGTTCAGTGTCACTGGTTCTCAGGAGAACAAGGCAAAGGATCTTCCCTGGTGAACCAGTCTGACTTCCTTCTATTCGTATTTCCCCATGTATTTTCCTTCTCAGAATTATGCTGTGGGATCACCCCAGTGTAAAATTTCAGTGTTCCTCCTGAAATACCATGATGGGAAAGAAGTTGTTGACTATGCTACTGAATTTCAGATAAGTGAGCACTTTTATTTCTATTAAAAGAATAATTCAGCACATTCTTGAAATGAATTAGGATCTAATATTTGAGTAACCTGTGTATATGGAGCCGAACATAGGGGAGTAGACAATGAGGTGAGATGAGCAGGAATAAACCCTATTTATCTGATTCTTATCCTAATTTACCATTGAAAGTCCTGCCGCTCCCTGCAAAATACTCTCTAATTATGTCTAGGGTGCCCTCTGGGGTGCCCATATGCATCATTTGCCTCATGGCATCTGCCACTTTGTTCCTTTTTTTCTCCAGCGTCATTTGGTGCTGATGATCTTCACTGCTGCCCCATATGAGGTGTAGGTGCCTCTACTACCTGGGAGCCTCCAATGGAGCAAAGGAGTGAAACAGTCTTGGAAACTTCAATAAGCCAAAGTTACACTGTGTAGGGTATAGACCAAAGGAGAAGGTTGATCCTCTCCACCATGTGTTGCACTTTGTGACACAGATCCCAAAACGGGTGTTGCCCTGCACCCCAGGGTCTATAATTATAGTTTCTTAGTGAAAGTTGCTCTTTTTAATGTTTTAAAATTTGAAATTATCCCAGCCCAGGGGCTAGACTTGAAAACAAATTTCGAGTACCATATAATCTAACACTAGAACACCATTTTTGAACCAAACGCAAGTTCAGAATTATCTCTTCTTCCAAAATGAGGTTCTCCCAGAAGTTCTCTTGGTCCTGCATGTAAATATATTCAGGGCAGAAATCTCAGGTATTAGTACTATTTGGGTTCAACCTGGGGCTAAAATTTAGTTATTATTGTTTTGCCTGTTCTACCTTTATAGAAGTGCTGTAACACAAGTTTTGACCATTCTTGTTCTCTTTCAGTTTTAAAGCAGTTATGTAGAATTACCAACTTTAAGTTTGTGACTATGGCTATGTTAGATTGAGTTGATTTTTGCAACTCCTTTCTATCCTGGGAAAGCTGTCTTCTCTGTGTCTTAGATTATTCAATTTTATTTTACTGAGAAAACTGCTGTGGAGCAAAACTTTCATGTGGAGATTCCAACTAAACTTGGGAATCAATTTATAATGATTCTTGTGTTTTATTTTATGTAATAGAATTAAGGAACAGTTGAACTTTTCGAAGGGTGGTCACTCTTTGAGGGCAGGTCCAGTGTTTTATTCATCTTCTTAATCCTGTGCTTAGCACAATGCCTAATGTAGAGAATGAATTCGGTAAATGTTGGCTTCATTAATTACTCTATTGGGGACATTCATATTGGAAAACTAGAAAAGTTGGGTCAATAGGGTATGACTGATTTGAGTTAATCCATTCTTACAAAATATGAATCTCTCTGGCTGTTAAAAGGTTCTATTTCCTTTAAGGTTTATTTCCAATATCACTTCCTCTAAGAGACATTTTCCTTATTCCTCCCAGACTAAAAACATTTATTTCTGTTTTGAGAATATACTTTTCAAAAATAAAACGACTAAGTATTTTGTGCTGTTGGAAATGTATTGAAGACATTTGCTCATGTGTAAAATACAGATGAACCTTCACTTCTTATTATATTAAATGGTCATAATGACCAGGTTTACGAGTTCATTCTATGTCCTGACTCTTTCTTGACCTGTTTTGGAAACTTTGTGTAAAGTGGCCCTTTATCTTTTATTAATTCCAAAGATGACAGACACAGAAATTTATTGTCTAGTTAGTAGAAGCTGCGTTCTCTGATTAGCTGCCTTGCCCTTTTTGAAGCTTTGATTTATTGGGGCAGAGCAAGCACTGGCTTTTGTATGTGATGAAAGGAAACTAGGGTGAGGAATAATTTATAGTTCTCTCTTTGTGGCTGAAAAAAAAGTAAAGGTTATTTTCATTATATTGCTATAGGAACTGATCTAAAACAGAAGAAAGATACTGTAATAAGTAGAAACCCGAAGAATGACATTGAGCTACTGTTTCAGATAACTTAAAAACGTTGTTGAAGTCGTAGTTTGAAGCAGATTGGCCCTTCTGCTTCAAAATCTCTTATCTTAATTTTACAGAGAACAATGTCTTTTCCAGTCTGGCATCAGCTCTGTGCAGAGTAGCATTTCTGCAACTCTCAGGCAAGTTACACTTGCCAAAACAAAGCATAGGTGGAAGGTAGCTGGGAAGAACTGGCTGCTAGCACTTTTAGCCTGGGAAAGTGCTGCCAAAGAGGAATCCAAAATAGAGGTGCCAAGTATTCAATTGTCCACAAAAAAACAGTAGCAAACATTAGACATTACCACATTTTTTGGGGGTTTCCCAAACTTTTATTTTCTCCTTTTATATATTCCAAAAAGCCTTTATTTTGATGAGGTGTTTTGCTATACGATCCCTCTGTTAAAAGATTTTAGGAAAGCCCTACAGCATGAGAGTATTTTCTGTAATAGGATAAAATGGATTTCCCCTTCTAAGCCAGTCAAGCCTTTTTTAATCATCACAGTGAGGGTGCAAGCTTTTCCAATCTCATGGATAATTCCAAATTCAAACAAACGCTGGCTCCTAGAGTCAAGAGTAAGTATGATTTCAGGATCTTGTGTAGAGAGCAAGATGAATGGTAGGAATCAGTTCCTTTGGAGAGCGTTGTAAGTGGAGAGCAGCAGCAGGGACAAATGACAGGAGGAAGGAACGTTCTGGGTGTGTTCGTGGAATAGTAAATAATTTGACTTAATAACAGTTGATATTTTTAGGCATTTCCAATATGCCAGGTATTATTGGCATTAATTAATTTGTGGGAACATTATACAGAAGATACTTTTGTTATCACCAGTTTATATGTGAGGAAACTGATGAGGCTTAGAGAAATCCAGTAACTCACCTAAGGTCATACAACTTAGAGAGAGGCAGAACTAGTATGTGATTCTAGGATGACTGGGTTCTGCATGAACTGTTAACCACAGTGCTGTCCATAGCCTTCAGCTGGGACAGAGAAGAGGGCCTTTTTTTCAGAGGAAGAAAAAGCAGTAGAGAAGTGACCCATACTCTGGAAACTGTAGAGCACTCAGCCTCTTTTTCTAATAGTGTGCTGGACGTCTCCATATGAACATAGTATCTGCCCTTCAAATCCAACTCATCTAAAAACCAAGCTCATTATCTCTTCCTCCCCTTGGAGGTGGTATCCAGGTTATGGCATCATCACCAGATGCTCATGCACCCAGGCCAGAACCCTTGGAGCCAAGATACAGCCCCTCCTCATAATCCTCCTCCTCTGTGAGTCTGTCTCTGCCCTCTTATTCTAGTCTGATTGCTGCTTCTCTGCTTCCCACCCTCATATTCCTACCTGGCGGCACTGTCACAACTACCAACTTACCAAAGTCCCTTTCTCCCTACCTCCTCCTAACCCCAATGCATCCTGCAGTTGCTGGCTAGAAAATTTTCCAAAATCATGACTCTGATCATGTCACTCTCCTCCAAACTTCACGGCTCCCTCTTACATGCAGGATTCTCTCCAGACCTCACAACCTGGCTTTCAAGGTCCTACACAGCTGAATCCTGCGATTGACTGAATGTTTCTGTCCCCTTAAAATTCATGTATTGAAATGTGAACCCTCAATGAGATGGTATTAGGAGGTGGGCCTTTTGGAAGGCAAGTAAATCATGACAGAAGAGCCCTTATAAATGAGATAAGTGGCCTTATAGAAGAAATTCCAGTGAGCTCTCTTGTCTTCTTTCCCTCACATAAGGACATAACAAGAAGTCAGCAGTCTGCAAACCAGGAAAGAACCTGTACCAGAGCCCAACAATGATGGTGCCCTGCTTTTGTACTTCCAGGCTCCAGAACTGCGAGAAATAAATTTCTATTGTTTGTAAGCTACCGAGTCCATGGTGCTTTATTATAGTAGCCTGAGCTGACTAAGACAGGTCCTAACCTATCTTTCTGGCCTTTTTGCCCACAATTCCTCACTGATGTTAACTTTCTGAGCATGCTAGCCAGGATCCCCTGAGGCTTCCCTCATGCTTTCTATTCTCCTCTTCACACCTTGTTAATGAAGTGCCCCTGCCTGAAACACGTCTGCCCAAACCCATCCCACTTCTTAAAACCTTTCCTCATTCTTTCAGGTCGAATGAGTTACTCCTCCAGGTCCCTCATAGCATTTGCTTATACCTCACATTCCCTGTATTATGTCATAGCCTTTTGGGTTGAAGACGTTCTCCCCAATTACACTACAAGACGTTTATGATGAAGGACCCGGTCTTATCCATTAGTGTGATTTCACTCCTTAGTAGTAAGTCTACTGAAATGCATTTTGCTGAAATGAAGACAAAATCACTTGGTCCTGAGTAGAGGCTACCTTTGAAAATGACCTTAATGGCCCCTTCTCTGAACTAGAAGATAATCCTTGATAAGACACCATATCTTGAAGGAGTAGATAGTTACGAAGCCACATGGGACAGGGTGGCTTAGAAACATACCCAGAGCTTTTTACTGTGCAAAGCCCAAACTAGGCTAATTAACTGAAGTGAAAGCAGGAAGAAAGTTTACAGAGTTATGTACCTTGGCATTTTCTTAACAATGTGGATATTTTTTCATAAAAAGGGGATCCTAAATCATTTTCTACTCTTCTTGTGTGTGTGCAATCGTCACGGGGCAAATATGACAGGATGCTAGAATGCCATACAGAATAAAATCCATAGATATTATTTTTTTAATTATATATTGACAAATTGTATATATTTATAGGGTGCAAAGTGATGTCATTTTTTAAATATAATATGCCATAATTAAATCAAGTGAAATAATATATCCATCATCTCAAGCATCTCACACTTTTTGTGATAAGAAAATTTGAAATTTATTGTTTTAGTGATATTGAAATATACAGTACTCGGCCAGGTGTAGTGGCTCATGCCTGTAATCCTAGCACTTTGGGAGGCCGAGGTGGGCAGATCACATGAGGTCAGGAGTTCAAGACCAGCCTGGTCAACATGGCGAACTCTCCTCTCTACTAAAAATACAAAAATTAGCCAGGCATGGTGGCTCATGCTTGCAATCCCTGCACTTTGAGAGGCCGAAGTGGACAGATCACTTGAGGTCAGGAATTTGAGGCCAGCCTGGCCAACATGATGAAACCCTGTCTCTACTAAAAGTACAAAATTTATTAGCTGGGGATGGTGACACATGCATGTAATCCCAGGTATTTGGGAGGCTGAGGCAAGAAAATCACTTGAAACCAGGAGGCAGAGGTTGCAGTGAGCCGAGATCACACCACTGCACTCCAGCCTAGGCGTCAGAGTGAAATTCCATCTCAAAAAAAAAAAAAAAAAAAAAAAGAAAGAAAAAAGAACTATACGGTACTCAATTATTAGCCATATTCACCATGTTGTACTATTGATCTAAAAAAATATCTAACTGATGATAGTCAAAGGGACAAAGCCTCAGTTAGATGGGAGGAATAAGTTAAGTTTATTTTGAAATTAATTCCACAGATATTATAACCTACAGGCACATAAAATGCACTACCAACAACACAGAGGAGAAATGAAAGTAATCTATAATAAATACTCTGCACTTTAATATGGGAATGTTCAGCTTAGGACCACACTGGAAGACCTGGGTAGCAGGCTATGCCTACACCACACATGTGCAGCTGCACGTGCAGACTCACACAGGTGGGTGGTCTCAGTGACTCACTCTAGCGGCATCTCAGGGCAAGTGCCAAACCAAACACAGTGAAATCTCCCCTCAATACATGGTAGTTGTAAATCTGGAAAATTCCATGTGTATTAAAATCATGCAAAACACATACTTCATTTTTCTGCATAAAATGGAGTTAGATTCTGGGCTCAGATAATTATAAAAAGCGATCTCACCTATAGGAATGTCTGACAAAACATCCAGTATTTGTGTGGGATGTAGAACAATTCTTTGATGGGCAGTGCTGTGCTGTGCCTTGTGGAAAATTTAGAATCCCTGGCTTCTCCCAAATGCCAATGGCACTCTCAAATATTACAACAACCAAAAGTAGCCCCATCAATTTCCAACATGGCCCCTGGTAGGCAAAATCATCGCCACTAAGAACCCCTGACCTAGATGACTGGGTTTATGAGGAGGTAGACTCAAAAAATTTAAGTGAATCACCAAAAAATTGCTAGGAAGTGGCAGGATCAGAACTGTATGTGTAATTCACATCTGTTGACTCTCAATCCAGTGCTATTTTGTTAGGTATATTCACACACATATAACCATAAATGCATGTTACATGTATATATAGATGCATACACATATGATAAAATTTGTTTTATTGAGAAATTATCTAGTCAATATTTGACTACATCTGAATTTCATAAAAGCCTGTTCTGACATTTCAATTAAAATTAGTTCAGTCATACTGCTCAACTTAGGAAACAGGTATGGAACACAGGCTAAAGGCAGGAAAATGTTGCATCTCCTAATTACTACAGACTCTTCCATTTCTATGTGACTGGCTGGGAAATGAGACCACTTTTCCTCTGAAGCAACCACTTTCTACTGAGAACAACTGCAGAGGTAGGGGAGTCCCCAAGACCACCCTCACTTCTGACACCATTACAAGTTTGGGGTCCCCAAGATAGCCACAGACTTGAAAACTTGCTGGAAGGATTCACATAACTCACTGAAAGCTTTTATACTCACAGCTATGATTTATTATAGCAGAAGGATACAGATTAAAATCTGCAGATGCCAGAGACACAGGGAGCAGAATCCATATATGGAGCTTCCATTGCCCCCTCCCAGCCGAGTCATGGACAATGCCAGCTTCTCCCAGCAAGGATGTGAAACAATGTGCACAGAGTATTGTCAACCAGCGACGCTCAACTGAGCCATCGCTTCCAGTTTGTATTGGGGCTCAATTACTTAGACCTGGCTGCCTGCCTTAAAACTGACCTTTAGTCTCCAGCCCCTCTAGAGCTCGAGCTGATACCATGTGACTCACAGCCCCAACTTGAAATCACATCATTAGGCTGTTGGTGTGGCCCAGACTCTCAGGCACACAGTGACATTCATATTAGGTAGTACATTCCAAGGGCTTAGAGATCCTCGCCCAGGAGCCAAGAGCAAAAGGCAGATGGCTCTTGAGTAATAGACGATCTGTCTGCTCATAATACTGGGATCTCAAAGTATAAGGGTAAGTCGGAAAAAAATTCACCTCATACCCTCCTCCAAGAGAGTGCAAGGATATTTACCTTGGCACCAAGCAGTGACAGAAAGAGGGAAAGCTATCCCTGAGATATTACCACAAGCTAATCTTGACACAGATTTGCAACCCAGCCTCCCAGATTTGCAGTCCAGTAAAACCACAGGTTGTAAATTTTGTTTAAATTGGCCTTGAAGTGGTAGTGCCTCCTAGCACTTGCAGAAGTAAATTCCAGTCCTCTCTGGAGGAATATGCCTTTATCCTCGGCCTCAAAGAAGTCTCACCATAAATTTTCTGGGGGAAAAAAAATGAGCAGCTTATAACAAAAAATATCTAAGCACAGTAAGGAAGTAATACCCAAGAGTGGGAACCAACAGAATAAGAGACAGCAAAAACAGACCTGCAAATACTTTAGATATCAGAACTATCAAAGAAATGATCAAATAACCATGCTTCCTCTTTTTAAAGAAATTTAAAATCTTAAATACTACAAAAGACACTAAGAGAGCTTAGAAAACTGAATCTATAGAGTTTTCAAAGATTTGAGCTTCTTCACGTAACACACACACGTAGACAATAAGAAGAAATTATTGTTTATAGAGCTGTGGATTGGTTATTATAGAGCTGTGGTTGGTTGTAGTCAAAAGTGCATTCTAAATTTTGGCCTTCTTGATTTAAAATGTAGAGATCTTATGATAAATATTACTCAGTGCTATTTTAAAAAGAAGTGTAAATACAGCTGTTCCTCATTTACTATGCCTCGCTTAAAAAATAAAATTAATTGGGTCTAACATTTATTAGCTAGTTGCCATTGGACAAATTATTTAGTAACATTAGTCTAAGTTGTCTGTGAAATGAAGATAAGAATAGCATTGACTTCATTTTTAGTAAAATGAGGATGGGGATAGCATTGACTTCCTAGGAGTACTGTGAAGAGTAAACAAGATGATGCATGTCAAATGCTCGGCACACTTGGCTTATAGTAATTGATCAATACAATATGGCTTTTTTTTAAAAAAAAAAAAAAAAGGAAAATGTAATGTTTTAAAGATGACAAATTATGGGCAACTATTTGCTTGATAACAGTATACACTATGGTTTTCCTTTAAAATGAGGTTTATTAATATGCTTTCATTAAAACATTATTTCACTCCTGAACAGAAAAGTCTGCCATGGAGGCAGAGAGGGGAGCCAATGGGACCCATTGTTTTGTGTTTACCTTGTCAGGTCATTATATTCTTCCAGTTCCATTTCCTTCTCATGTCTTGCTTTTCCCTTCCCTTCAGTTCTCATGTCTTTCTGCCCAGTGAACATATAAACAGTTGGACAATCTTTAGCAAAATAACACTTAAAACATGTGAAAACTATTTTATTACCTCTTCTTTGTTGCTCAAGTTGAATACATCAGCTCATTTAAACTTTTTACTTGGCCAGTTTTCCAAACCGTTAATCATCACTATTTTAGAACCTACGCGAGTTTTATCATATCCCATTTAAGTGTGGAGCCCAAGGAAGACATTCATTCAGTGATGTTCTGACTAATGCTGACTCATCTGGAAGGTGAGTGTCCTGCTCCTACTTATGTTTCCTAGGATAGTATTGTGCCCAATTTTATTCTTTCAGGGGTTGGCAACTGAAAGAATTTGGCCTGTAGGCCAAGTCCACCCATTGCCTGTTTTGGTAAATATGTGTTATTAGAACACAGCCACCTGTATTCATTTAAGTATTGTCTGTATCTGCTTTTGTGCTGCAACTGCAGAACAGAATAGTTGTGATAGAGACCTTAGGACTCATCAAAGCCTAAACTCTGGCCCTGTGATCACTGAGTGTCAACTTGATGGGACTGAAGGATACAAAGTATTGATCCTGTGTGTGTCTGTGTGGGTGTTGCCAAAGGAGATTAACAATTGAGTCAGTGGGCTGGGGAAGGCAGACCCACCCTTAATGTGGTGAGCACCCTCTAATCAGCTGCCAGTGAATATAAAGCAGGCAGAAAAACATGAAGAGGGAGACTGGCCTAGCCTCCCAGCCTACATCTTTCTCACGTGCTGGATGTTCCTGCCCTCAAACGTTGGACTCCAGGTTCTTCAGTTTTGAGACTTGGACTGGCTCTCCTTGCTCCTCAAGCTTGCAGACAACGTATTGTGGGATCTTGTGACTGTGTACGTTAATACTTAATAAACTTCCCTTTATATATTATATATACACTATTAAGTTCTGTCCCTCTAGAGAACCCTAATACAGGACCGTTGCAGAAAATGTTTGCCAACTCCTGCTTGAAAATGTTACTATGCCATATTTACCCTGGATGCCTTCTCTCCAGCCTCATCTCTCTCTCCTCTTGCTCTCATCTCTCTATCGCCTCATATCTTTCTTCAACCTCTCTTGTCCACTATGTTCAAGCCACACCTGCCTCCTTTCAGTTTCAGGAAAACACCAAGACCTTTCCTGCCCGGGGACTTAGCACAGGATATTTGCTCTGTCTGGACAGCCCTCTCTGTCTGGAACAGTATTCTTTCGAAAGCGGATTGCTTCTCATTGCGTTCCAGCTCATATCTCAGAGAGGTTTCCCTAACCACTCTACTGTAAATAGTTCCTTCTCTCACACATCAGTTTTTCTTTTTCACATTACTCTGCTTTTTGTTCAAAACACTTATCACAACTGGAAGATGTTTGTTTATTTTCTTGTTTAAGGACCCTGTCCCCTCTTGTTCTGTGAGTTCCCTGAGTGAGAAACAATGTCTGTTTTGTTCACCACTCTATCCCCAGAGCCTGGTACATAATATGTGCTCAATAATAAATTGCTGAATAGATCAACAAATAAGAGGCAAATTTGCATGTATAATGACCTTCCTTTTATTTTGTAATTTGGACTTTCTCTTTAAATGTGAGTACTCTGCTTTGATAATGTTTGTTATATTTTCTCTCCTTTGCTCCAAATTATCAAGGTCATGTTGTATTTAAGGTTTTTTTCTCTCCTTTGTGGTAATTTCTCTCCCAGCGTGATGCCATTTGCAAATTTAATGAATACTATTTGGTTATTTATGTGGTTAGGAGCAGAATGAGGAAGACAGGCTGTACTGACTGCTCTGCTACATTTGGGTCATTTCAGTAATAGGAACACTGAATCTTCACAGAGAAAGTCTCAGCTCATTCCTGAATGAGATGCCGAAAATAATGTATTAGAATATTAATGAATACCTCATAAATTGCTTAATGTTGGTTTCTGGAATATTTGTACATTGATGCCAGTATACATTTTGATTTCTAGAAAAGCATTCCCATAAGCCAAAATTGATTATACTTATATGTGTTAATTACAAAAATTTTCTGCAGTAAATATCTCTTCACAGTAAAATGAGATACACTAGAGAAAATTGGAATTCTTATGCAGTGTAACAATTATGGTTCTGATTAAACTGTGTCTCTGCTTTGCAATGATGATCTGGCCAAAATGAAAGCTTTTCTATTGCTGGCTCCACTGTACACATCTCCTCACCTAACACCCCATCAAAACAGCCCCCGAGGCAAAATCCAACAGCTCCTTAACAACTCAAGAACACTATACAGAACTTAGAAAATGTAGGTAGGGCCAGTAATTCTCAGAGTGTTGTTCCCAGACCAGTAGTGGCATCACTGGGAACTTGTTACAAATGCTAATTCCTGGGCATTCCTACTGAATTAGGAACTTGGTGGACTGTGTTAGAGAAAAGCTGTGCCACGACCCTTGTTAAAGATGGTAAGACAGACCTTATTCAAAGGAAGGTCCTACAACAGGGTTTTGTAATAGGAGAGAGATTGGGCTCAACTCCAAATACAACACGGATGAGTGGGGATTTATAGCTGTATTAATCAGGATTCTCTAGAGAGACAGGACTAATAGCATAGATGTATATATGAAAAGGAGTTTATTGGCCGGGCCGGGGTGGCTCAAGCCTGTAATCCCAGCACTTTGGGAGGCCGAGGCGGGTGGATCACAAGGTCAGGAGATCGAGACTATCCTGGCTAACATGGTGAAACCCCGTCTCTACTAAAAATACAAAAAAACTAGCCGGGCGTGGTAGCGGGCGCCTGTAGTCCCAGCTGCTTGGGAGGCTGAGGCGGGAGAATGGCGTGAACCCGGGGGGCGGAGCTTGCAGTGAGCCGAGATCGCGCCACTGCATCCAGCCTGGGAGACACAGTGAGACTCCGTCTCAAAAAAAAAAAAAAAAAAAAAAGAAAAGGAGTTTATTAAGGAGTAGTGACTCACACAATCACAAGGTGAAGTCCCACAATAGGATGTCTCCAAGCTAAGGAGCAAGGAAGTTCTAAAACCTCAAAAGTAGGAAAGCCGACACTGCAGCCACAGGCTGAAGGCCTGAGAGCCCCCGGAAAACCACTGGTGCAGGTCCAAGAGTCCAAAAGCTGAAGAACTTAGAGTCCAATGTTGGAAGGCAGGAAGCATCCAGCACGGGAGAAAGATGGAGGCCAGAAGACTCAGCCAGTCTAGTCCTTCCACATTCCTCTGCCTGCTTTTCTCCTAGCCGTGCTGGCAGCTGATTAGATGGTGCCCACCCAGATACAGGGTGGGTCCGCGTCTCTCAGTTCACTGACTCAAATGTTTATCTCCTTTGGCAACACCCTCACAGACACGCTCAGGAACAATACTTTGTATCCTTCAATCCAATCAAATTGCTACTCAGTATTAACCATCCCAATAGCTAAGGAGCAGGGGGGCATCAGAGGATGGAAACTTACTTGAGGAAACATCAGGAATAAGGGGAAATTCTGGCTAAAGGGACCTAAGAGGATTCTTGCGGAAGGCAGGCCAGGGTGATCAGACATCACCTAGGGGATGGTGGACGATCAGATATTCAGGGTAATCAGATCTGCAGGGTGGAGAATTCTGGTTCAGCTGCTTTAGTAGGATTCTTGCCAAAATGGACAATGCAGACACAAACACAGAAGCTTAAAAGCCAGGGTCTCATTGAGAAGAGAGTTCAGAGGAGGCTGACTGGAATTTGGTGAAACAGAGTATCTTTGTCAGGTGGTGGAGAGGCAGAGGAGAGACGAAGTCAGCCATCTGTGTTATTGTAACAAACCCAGCAGAAGAATCTAAGACAGGTGAACTACTGAAGTAGGCAGAAAAAATTTATCCCAGGTGAGGTTTAGGTAGGAAATCTGTGTTTTAACTCACTTATGTAAAACACAGAGGTCCCCTAGCTAAGTGTGCTAAGGCGTGAAGCTTTCCAACTGGGTCCACTCTTGTCTGATACCTGCTAAGGCATTGTTTCTGGGGGGAGTCTCCAAAAGTCAGCAAATTTCTTCTCTGATTTGGAGGGCTTTTCTTCAGGTAGGTTTTACACCCACGTCTCCTGACTCAGCTATGAGTAATAATTGGGCCTGGACCATTCTTCTCTGCAGTCTACATTATACACTTACTCGCCTGAACTTTGACTTTCCCCACTTTTTTTTTTTTTTCATTAAAATTGACCTTGGACTCTCCCTTGTTAGACTTGCTGTACCTTGAGGGTTGAAATGGACAAGAGATTTTTACTTTTGAATAGTTCACAAACTTTAGCGTGCAGAATCACTGGATGCCTGTTAAAACAATTGCTGGCCGGGCGCGGTGGCTCAAGCCTGTAATCCCAGCACTTTGGGAGGCCGAGACGGGCGGATCACGAGGTCAGGAGATCGAGACCATCCTGGCTAACACAGTGAAACCCCGTCTCTACTAAAAATACAAAAACTTAGCCGGGCGAGGTGGCAGGCGCCTGTAGTCCCAGCTACTCGGGAGGCTGAGGCAGGAGAATGGCGTGAACCCGGGAGGCGGAGCTTGCAGTGAGCTGAGATCCGGCCACTGCACTCCAGCCTGGGTGACAGAGCAAGACTCCGTCTCAAAAAAAAAAAAAAAAAAAAAAAAAAAACAATTGCTGACCTCCCTTGATCACCACCAAGTTTTTTGATTCAGTAAGTCTGGAGTGGGTTCAAGGATCTGCATTTGCATAAATTCCCAGGTGATGCTGATGATGCTGGTCTGGGGACCACAGTTTGACAACTTCTGTTCTGGAAGAGTGAAAATTCATTTAATTCATGAAACAGTACTCAAAAATTTTAAAACAGATGTGTGTTTACCAGGTATATTAGTCTTTTCTCACGCTGCAAATAAGGTCATACCCAACACTGGGTAATTTATAAAGTAAAGAGGTTTAATTGACTCACAGTTCCACATGGATGGGGAGGCCTCGGGAAGCTAAAATCATGGCACAAGGGGAAGCAAACACGTCCTTCTTCACATGGTGGCAGCAAGGAGAAGTGCTGAGCGAAGAGTGGGGAAAGCACCTTATAAAACTGTCAAATCTCATAGCAACTCACTCAGGATCATGAGAACAGCATGGAGGTAACTGCCCCCATGATTCAATTACCTCCCACTGGGTCCCTCCCATGACACAAAGGGATTGTGAGAACTATAGTTCAAGATGAGATTTGGGTGGGGACACAGCCAAACCATGTCACTAGGTACTTATCCAAAGCATATCCTAACATGGAGGATTTTAATTTTTTAATGCTTTTTTTTTTTTTTCCAGCTTCATACTAGCCAATATGGGAAAGAGCTGATGGTATGCTAGAATTCACAGGTGCCAGGTACAGAAAGCTGTACCCAAGAGATTGGATATCTCTTTCCAATTCTGTTCAGCGACATCGTGTTGATAGCTTGAAATCATCCATGGCAGCAGAATCTATATCACGGAAATCAGATAAGCATTATAGATCGCGGTTTCTCTTCCACTCTCCCAAACTGATTCTTTAACATTTACCAGCACACTACTGGGAAGAACCATAAATAATGAACATACAGGATAAGATCTGAAATGTCCTTGCAGGAGTACAGATATGAATTGGACAAGGGTTGGGAAATGAAATTTGTAAATGTATATGTTCTCCAAGAAAATGTGAAAGGGAATGATGAGGTCAAAAAGGTGTTCAGCAATTGCTTAGGGAACATTGAGAGGCCAGAAAAGTGTACTCTTTAAGGGATGGGCTTTGGAGTTAGATACACCTGGGTTGGAGTCTGACTCCATCACTTATTGTCACTTATTGTATGTGATCTTGAGTAGGTCACCTGACCTCCCTGATTTTAATTTCCTCATTTTTAAAATAGAAATAATGTGTTGTTATAAGGCTTACATAAGAGAAGTAATTTTAAATCTAGCATGATGCCAAACATACTTGTTACTTTAATTCAGGAAATGTTCATTATTATTGCTGTTTTAAAATTAAGTATAGAGGTTGCCAACATTCTGTCAACAAATATTTACTCAGCACCTTTTATGCACCCAATACCCTGTAGACACCATTAATAAGTTGTGGTTACTACAGTCTAGGAGTTTACAATGTAATGATCCCATCACATTTTCAATCAGCCTGCAAGAAAAGAGAATTAAAATGTAATTGTTTAGGTATGTATGCTAACACTTTGAAATATAAATATTGACAGAAAAGGAAAGAGATCCAAAATAATTAATAGGATTATAACTAAAAGGAACAGAGGCTATGAAATATAGTGTGAAACGATTGCTCTTTCTGATCATGCCTTAGCAATAACTGAAAAAATTTCTCAGGCACTAGGATACTTTGCAAAGAATACATAGAGGATTAAAAAATCTCGTTTGAACAAGAGAGAATGTTAACATATGATTTAAAATGATTAAAAGCAAGAACGTTTTGTCTCTTTTCAGGATAATATAGAATAGTGTGACATAACACAATATGAAATGAAGAATATTAATTGGCTTACACAATGAAAACACTATTTGAAATATAATTCTATAACAAGGGGACTATTCATTTGGTTTTTCATGATTCCTACCAAAACATTTGCTGAAATTTTCATGTATCTACAGTTGACAATGGAGGACTTTTAACTCATACTTTTATAAATATATAAAAATAATTCATTCAGAATCAATTTACTCTCTATAGAGAGTAATATATATTGCTATACCTTTTTAAAAATGTAAACATATATAATACCTATATATACTACTGAATGGAGTTCTGAGGTCAATATCATGTTCTTTTTCATTAAACATTGGACAATCATTCTTATGCAGACATCCAAGGAAAGGATCTCTGTTTTGGATTCCTCTTCTCCCCGTGTTGTCCAAATTCAGCTTGTTTTCTTTCTCATTTATATCCTGTGATCACTTCTCTTCTCACATGATTCTGGTAGAAGAGTGTAGGCTTGTGTTAAAACCACCTAGATTTTGTCACATATATGCTATGCGATTTGGGGCAACTTGACTTATTTGAACTTCAATTTTACCTTTTGTGTGATGGCTAAAATAATACTTCAATTTTATAGGGTTGGTTGTGGAAATTAAGACAACACATGTAAAGTACTTTGCATTCTGCCTAACACATGGTAAACACTCATTAAATAGTGGTGGGTTTTGTTTTCTCTTTCCTTTCAGGGTTCTTACTACTAGTTACAACTTGTTTTCAGTCAATGAATATGCAAATGAAAACTGTTCATTGTAAGCATAGCGTTTACAGAGGTTCTTCCTTCACTATGCTTTGCAAAATGCTGGCTGTCTGCCTTACTAGAAAACTATAACTTGAAAATTTATCTCTTGCCGTTGTTAAACTCTATTTTGTAGCTCTCTGTCTAACCTCAGTATTCCCTGGCTAGGTACTATGGCCTGTCCTGGATTCTCCATTTAGATGGTAGGAGTTTTTTCTTGCTAAGAAATTTTTCTTCCTTTGGGCCCTACATAATAATGGATGTCCTTCAGGCATGGTGGCTCATGCCTGTAATCCTAGCATTTTGGGAGGCTGAGGCAGGAGGATTGCTTGAGCCCAGAAGTTTGAGACCAGCCTGGGCTATAGAAAGACCTTTCCTCAACAAAAAATAAAAAATGAAAAAACAAAAAAATAGATGCCCATCCCAGTACATAGGTTCTAACACTTCCCGAAGAACCACATTAAATATCCTCTGTGTATTCCTGAAACGCTAAGGGGAAGAAATGGACCCAGAGACTTTAAAAACTAAAATATATATTCCTAGTTGCAGAAGTATTTAATGGAGATGAGGCTTGGGGTGGATGGAGGCAAAGAAATTTAAGTCAAAGCAACAAAAATTAAAATGCAAATGAAAAGTTTAGATAATGTCAAGAAGATGAGAAGACAGAGAAGTTCAAGCAACAATAAAGGCCTCATCCCCAAAGTGTAAAGGGACAGAGAAAAGTGGGCAGTGATTTAAAGAGAGAAAAAGAAAAAAATGAAGATAGTGTCAGGAACAGTTTCAAAAGAAAGAAATACAGAGGATTTGGGGCTCTGAAGGAAACAAAGAAATGAGCTGTAGATGTTAGGCACTTTGATTGAGGTACAGACAGGATGTGGTTCCTTGTCCTTATGAGGGGACAGTTTTAAAAAACTACATGTATACTTTATCTTTTGCAGTTCCTCCTACTGTTCTGGAGAACATTCTTTGCCTTGGGGAGGCTGAAGATTGTTATAGTGGAAATACAAAGTGGGAGGGGGTGTGTGTTGAGGCAAGGGTTGGGGAGAACAAGATAAAAAGAAAAGCAAGAGATTTTAAATTAGCTCCTGAAATCCAAAATAGGATTTTGCAAGAAGACACAGCTCTTAAAAACCAGACTTTTTTTTAAGGCAAAGAAATTCTCTGATTCTTATATTTATCACTCATGTGTCAAGGCCTAATGGACCTTGACTATCAAGGTACATTTGATTGAAGTCCCAGAATGGAAGAAGTGTTTGAGTTGAGCTCCTATACGAAATCCTGGGTCATGTGTGACCAGATGGGACAGAGAAATTTCTACCTGCTCCTAAGGAGGGATATAAGGGGCATGGCCAGGTTGTATCACTGGTGTGGGCAGAACTGACCTTGTGGCCAAAGGCAGAGGGGGACAGTCTGGACCTGGAAATGAATGGCCAATATTAACAGACCTCTGAGGTTCTGCAGACTGACAGGAGCCAGGGCAGAGCTGTCTCAGCAGCTGGGCCCTAGCCTGACAAGCTGAGAGAAAACAGCTGGCAAGTGTACCAGACCCCCTTCACAGTCACAAAACAAGTCAGGATGGTTGCCCAAACCTTAGGCTGCTTTCTGAGTGATGAGAAAAAGAATGGTTGCCAAGAAGAATGGCCAAGGCAGTAGAGCAAAATTCTTTTCATAATATAGTTTTTAAAGACCAGAGCCAAAATTAACTGATGGGTACTGGTTTTACCAAAATCAGCTTTCCAGATTTTTAGTGTATTGGTCCATTATCACATTGCTACAAAGAACTACCTGAGACTGGGTAGTTTATAAAGAAAAGAGGTTTAATTGACTCACGGTTCCACAAACTGTACAGGAGACATGGCTGGGGAGGCCCCAGGACACTTACAATCATGGCAGAAGTGTGAAGGGGAAGCAAGCACGTCTTCATACGGTGGCAGGAGAGAGAGAGAGTGCAAAGGGGGAAGTGCTACACACTTTCAAACAACCAGCTCTTATGAGAACTCTATCATAAGACAGCACTAGGAGGATAGTGCTAAACCATTAGAAATCACCCCAGTGATCTAATCACCTTCCACTAGGCCCCATCTCCAATACTTGGGATCACAATTCAACATGAAATTTGGGTGGGGACACTGAGTCAAACCGTATTATATAGAAATTGTGCTTCAATGATACATATGTGAAAATACAGAGTGCATGATAGGTCAGATCCAGCCAGTGTAGCAGGGGAAAAAAAAAAAAAAAAAAAAGAGTTGATTCCAGAGTACATGATAAGAGGGAGTTATACAGCTTATCTATAACATGCAGCTCAAGAAAAGGCATTGACAATTTAAAGCAAGACATATTAATATATTTGTCTCTTTATAACCAGGCAAAGGTGTGGTATGGTATCACTTAAGTATACGGGTGTTTGAGAACCATGAACTCAAACCCCATCCCAACTCATTCCTCCTACACACTACAGCAGCATTGCCATGATGAGAACGTTGCTGGGGGAAAATGTAAGTGATAGGGGAGATCCCATAAGCAAGGTGACTCATGGAACATTTACTGGGGATTCTTCTGAAAAACATGTTTACATCAAATCTAAAGGAGAAGAGACAGGAAGAAGAAAAGGAGAAAGCACCGTGAAGATGGAATAAGCCAGAGCTTCAGGTGAAAGCAACAGAAGGGTTGGCTCAACAACCATCCTGCCCAGTTCAGTTTTATCTGCTAATGAGAAGAAAAATGAGCATCAGTGAAGGAGAGGGAATTTATTCACACATGTGATCTCTCTGGGTTCTTCGAACTCTGGGGCTTTGATTGATCCATCTGCTAGAACTGCCTTAAAAAAAAAAAAGGAAAGAAATGAAAAGAAGAAAAAGCACAACAACAGGAGCAGCCGAATCTATGAATTACTTGATGCCATGGGCAGAGATGGGCACCTTGTTGCTTCTGGTCACTGCATGGCTGTTGGAATTCAACAGTCACAGCTGTTTCCTGTTCACTGGACTGGATACAAAACAGATTCAGGAAAGGGTTAGCTGCCCACCCAATCTAAGTTATCTTGAAGGCTAACACTCAGCTCATCGGGCAGTAACTTTCCATGAGGGCAGCTGGAGTTTGTTTGGTTTTATTTGCTTTTTCACTAAATAGATTATGTGGGCCATATTTCTAGGAGAGATGGGATTTGGTGGATACCCAAGCACAACATATATTTATTTTGTGTTAAACTAGAATAATGTGTTATATGAAGAGGCACTAAACTATAATAAAAATGACCTTGATTTAACTTTGAAGCCAAACATTTGCAATTTGAAGTAGCTGGTAGTTAGGAGAATGACACCTGGTACTTATGCAGGCATGTTTCAAGAAAATTTATATTCTATGAATCTAAACTTATATTAATGTCAATTTATTCACTGACATTTATTGAACTCTGTTAGCCCAGTTACAAATAGTAGTCTTCTCTCACCTTGCTGATTGAAAAAGGGAGGCAGAAAGAGGGTAAATTACCTTCTCCGGACTACTGGCTTAGTGGCACAATTAGGATAGGAACACAGAGACATTTATCTGGTCTCAGGGATCTGACATTTGAGGCACAGCAGAAGCTATGTTGCAATTTCCAACTCCTGTTTGCTATAATTGATACCTGTAGAAATCTGTGACTTTAAGGACATAATGTTGCTTTCATGAATCATATTTACCAGATTATTTATTCATGGGTTATAGATTATTTACAGACCATAATTGTGAATAAAGCCACTGGAGCTGATCATGCCATGGCGATTAGCATTACATTAACATGTGGGATGATAGAATAAAAGCAAGCAATTTTGTCAACAGAAGAGGATGCCAAAGCTGAACTGATAGTGCGGATAGCTTCTAAAAATTAGAGGATTTGCCAGTCCTCTACTATAGGCCTTTGAGTATATTAGGGAAGCCCGAGAACACAGACATTGAGGGGTATAAAATAGAGCTGCCCACAGAGAGAACTGAGTTCTCATTTGGAACAGAAATAACTGTATTATGAGCTAGAGGATTTGCAAGAGAAGCTTGCATGTGGATATTCTGCATATTCAAATGATTCACTGTGCATTTAAGTTTTACATGGAATCCTTTACATTACATCAAAGGCCTTTACTTTCTTCTCTTATCCATGTATAGAGAAAACATACATGCATTATCAACTCAATGGTTATTTCATCTTACTGTAACACGTAAAGAAATTTATTGGCAAAACACCTCACAATGGTGTTTTGTTAGAAAACTGAAGGCCATCTGTGCTGGAGTCTCCAGGTAGTGCTTCTTTCTTCTCTTTTGTTCTGTAGAATTGCACTGGTTCATACTCTCTAACTTTCAGCAAAAAGCAATTTTGTAAATGGTGCACTCAAATGCTCTGATGAAGTTATAACTGATAAAGGCACTGAGACGAAGATGCTGCAGTGAAAAATGGGGCACGTCAAAGAAAACTGATTCGTAATCATAAAATGCAGACAAGGAAGAATAAAGTGGTGTGTGTATTGCAGGCTGTCAGTTGCCCACTTCCAGGTTTGTCCACAGCCTGAGGGCATTATATCTTGTCAGAAGTGCTTGTGGATGCTCATCTGTCAACACTTGTTCAATGTCAAATTGTATCAGAGGGTTCAGTCTCCTTTTGGACTTCAGTAGTCATCTCTCGGCTCTATTATATCTCCTTTGGTTAAATGAACTTTCATTTCAAAACTGTCAGGCTTTTTTCATGCGTCCCTTTCCCCATGGAACTGGGAATCTGGGCTGGATCTTAAAGCCATATATACTGTTGCTTTCTTTTAACAATGACCTGACACAGATCTTTAATGGAAAATTCCCATCACCTCCCAGAATACATATGACGCAGCACACTCCTTCCCCAACTTCTGTGCCCCTTCATCTAACAGTCTCCCTGGCAGGGTTGAAGATTTTGTCTTCACTTGTGAAAGCCAATTGCTTTACCCTTTTCTGTTGTGGTTCTTTACGACCACCACTACCATGCAGGGGTGCTTTTTTTCTCTTTCCCACTACCATTTCCTTTTTTGTTTCCCAGCAAATTAACCCCCTTCTTTAAGATTCATTATCTCAGAGCCCTTTCTAATTTATTACTACCTGAGACTTTCTTTCCAGACATTATATGAATTAAACTGCAAATCCTTTCATGACGAAATGCCTAGAAATTCTATATGAACAATTTTTTAAACCTCTCCTTTGAATGCATAGATGAGTTGATAAAACATAATCTCCGTAGAGAAAGTGAATAGAAAGTCATATTTGACACCGTAGCAGTTACTGCTATTTGTGTGTGTGTGTGTGTGTGTGTGTGTGTGTATGTGTGTTGGGGGGGTGCCAGTAGTCATGAGAAGCTAGGGATATAGACTATAACACCATGGATCGACAGATGATGAGATGTGGGGACTGTAAGAGACAGGAATTGGAACTGAGATATATGTATAAAGCTGGGACTCTTGAAGGGCAACACTTAGTAAAAGAGTGACTAGAAAATAAATATGCTCACCCATGCAAGGAAACCACATGGCAGCGTCACTAGCTAAGACTGGTTGCTTGGGGACAAAGGCTCCCCTGGAGAACTCTATAATCACAGGCTTGCCATCTCATGGTTTGTGATTCAAATATATACTTTTCTTTATGATTCATGAACCCTCAAGCTGAGATACAAGGTGAGAAGTTGTCACAGGTCAGTGAAACCCATGGGTACCTGGGAAAAGCAAACACACAGCCTAGGCCAAAGTGGTTTCCCACAGAAATAGATCCTCTAAAGATGAGCTCACAATCTAAAATTACAAAATATTCAAGGAAATAATTTACCCTGAACCAAAATCAGTAAAGACAATAAATAAATATCAAGATCACAAGCCTAAGAATTCAGATGTTACTTTTATCCATTAGACTTTTAAAAGGTATGTTAAAATGATGAAAAGAAATATACTGCCAAAGAGGCCAAATAGAACTTCCAGAAATTGAAAATGTAAACACTGAAGTAAAAACTGAGTGAGCATTTTAAACAGGATATTGGACACACCTGAAGAGTGAATTCATGAACTGGAAGATAGATCTGAAGAAAACTATTTGTACTGAGACGCAGATAACATTACGAATGACATAAACATTACGAATGACATAGTTTATCTTTTGCACTCTGTTATGTGCCATGTACAGAGATTAAAATCTAGTCCCAAATTTACACTTCCAAAAATTGCCTAATGTTGTATAACCACCTTCTGAATGATCAGAAACTCCTGAAGGGAGGCAACTAAAATATATTTAGTGTATCAATCAAGTTCTCATCCCAAGTTCTGCAATATAAGTACCAAACAGTAAAGTTAAGGATCCTGAGAAAAAGGAAAGAGAAAAGATGGGCATTTTATCTACTTATATGACTATATACATAACAGAGCGAGGAGGAAATGATAGGTAGATGCCATAATTCTTACTTCTGCAATGGCATGAGCCATGGTTGATATTTCCTTCAGTTAGCACCTCAGACTGTTGACTTTCTCAATGAAGCCTTCGTTTCTGAGGAATATGAACTCCTGGTGTCCAGTTTGTTTTGGATTGCAAGACCCTTCTTTGCCTCTTGGCTTAGTAGAGGCACCCCAGATCAACTGGATTCTAGCCAAAGTCTTCCTGCCCCCAATTTGCAGAAATTATTCTGTTTCTCCTAGACAACCAGGATCAAACACCACTTTGTTTGTTTTATCTGGTGTCCTCAAGAGACTAACTGAGCAGATGGCAGTTGCCATGTTCAATTTAGTGGTATTATTATTAAACCCTTTGATGGCAGCATTTCTCCCTTGGATTTGAAAAACTTAAGTCATTAGGGGTAAACAGTAATGGAGATTGGAAATGAATATTTTGTAAATTAGTCATGAGTTGTAGCTATAAAAAGGACCAACCCTACTCACCCCTTCAGTGCTGGAACTCCTGTTTCCTAGCCAGTAATTGATTGCTCTTCAGAACATTTACCAAATTCCACAGGAGAGCATTTTGAGCTTGCAAAGTGTTAGATACTGGCTGATATAGTAACTGAGTCTTTAATAGGCAATTCCAGCTACATATGGGTAATGAGCAAGCAGATGTGACCAATGAATTTTTATAACATTTCCTTATTTCTTTTTATAGTTAAAAGGACTTTCTTGGCCAGAAGCAATATTGTGTGATATTCCATGAGGATGAAAAAGCCATCTAGTAAGTCTATGGTAGGTGCTACTTGAGGAGATATTGAGACATGGAAGGCATACCCAAATCCAGAATAAATGTCTGTTCCAAGGATGTAGCAGGATTCAGTGTAATGAATCTGCCGCAGGTGAATTCCTGGTCCAATTAGAGTATTCTACCTTACTGGAGGGGTCAGGGTCAGTAACTGTTGTTGGTAGACTTGGCACCTGACTCTGACAGTAACTTAGTCAACCATAGTGAGAGTAGTTCTTTGTTGATGAGCTTGTGTATAACCTCTGTCCTTGTCAATATGGATGATTTTAGAACCCACTGAACAAGGATGGGCTGGCTGGAGAAAGAGGCTAACTAATACCACAGGTTAGCTGAGCTTCACCTGACAACTGAGAACCTTCTCTGCAGTGGAGGCATTATAATGAGCATCTCTATGAGACACAGATATTTTTCTTGACATCAATCATCTGATCCTGTTTCTTCTAAGAGCTTGATGATCTCTTAAATCTAATCAATCTGCCCTTTTCCTAGCCAATATGGACAAAGACATATACTTGAAGTTCTGCCTACTGGAAAAAATTATCTCTTCCACTTCTCTTCCTGAGTGGGCTCTAATATCATGGAGGTGTGTCTCTGCCTATTGTCAGCCACAGGTGTCTCTTTTATATCACTGCATCATAGGAAACTTTCCACACAGCAATGTGGGCCCATGAAGTAAGCTGAGGGGAAGATGGCAGCATGGGAGATTCAGGCCTGCTGGAAGGGTAGGCAACATTCTTATTCAACTTTTTTTTTTGAGGATCTGTCTAAGGCTGGTCTCTAATACACTAACTTCTCCTTGACTGTGCAGTGTATTGTTTGCAGCCAGTTTAGAGCTAGGTATATCTGGTAACACCAAGTTTATAATGGTCAGCTGAGTCCCCTATCACCAGGTATACCATGGTTAGCAGGGCCCAGTGGCAATCAAACTACTGTCTTCCAAAAGAATGACAGCTACATACCAAAGAGGATGCAGTTTTCTCTCAGATTCTTTGGAGACTTCATTGTGATTCTTCTAACGGGAATTTCTGCAGCCATCATATATTATCTTAATCTGCTCAAGACATTTAATTAGCCATAGCATTGGCTGAGTCATGGGGATCAAGGTGCAGAGAGCTGTTTGCGGTGTAGCTTGGACAAGATGAAGACTCTTCTCTTGCTCTAGGCCTTAATCAAATTAGGCAAAGTTTCAGGTAACCAAATAAATAAGTTACGGTGTAAATATAGTTTATATTACTTCAAAAATGCAAAAATTCCACCAAGAATTGTATGTACAAAATATTGCAAGCTGTTTTTTATTTTGGAAGGAATATGCTGAGCCAGTCTACTAGTCTGCCAAAAACTTTACTGAGCTTTCAGATTTTTATACTTTTGTGGAGGACACCATCCATCTTCTGATGAGTCTGGCTTCTAGGCAACCAGCTTCTTTTTGCTCTTCAGGTTGTATTATTACCAACAATGTGATGGACCAGGGAGGTATCTTGTGGAATGAGAAATAGTCAGATCCTTGAGAAGTAAATTGTGGCATAACACTGAGGAGGTGCTGTGTCCTAACATGGAATAACAAAGATGCACAGCAGGTCCTTGAATAACATCACTTTGTTCAATGTTGTTTCATTATAAATAAACTTGATGATAAAAAGAAGAATTGATTCTTCGCTGGGGCCTCCGTCTGTGTGAAGTCTGCATGTTCTCCCCATTCTGTGTGGAGTCAGGTACTCTAATTTCCTCCCACAACCCAAAGATGTGTACATTATGTTAATTGGTATATCTTCTAAATGGTCTCAGTCTGAGTAAGTGTGTGTGTGGGTGTGTGTGTGTGTGAGTGCATCCTGCAGTGGAATAGTGTTGGTGCCAATTTTATGCTGTGATAGGTTCCATCCACTGGCAACCCTGAACTGGAATAAGTGGGTTAGGAAATCAATGACTGAATGAATAATGAATTTTGTTATAGTCCAATAAAAATTCATAAAGTGTACAATAATCATCCAAATGAATGACAATAAATAATGCCGGATGAAAGAGCTCAGTGAGCCTGCCATATTTGTTATTGTGTGGTTTTGAACTGTGTGGTGGTAGGAGGTGCTCTTTTCAAGTTTTGAGTTGCAAACACTTATTCCTTGATGTAACCCATCACTAGGACTGCTGTTACTCACCAGTTCACCAAAACCAGTAAATAATTATCTAGGTAAATAATTACCTTACTTGCTTCTATTAATCTTTCTTAAATGTATATGCAGCTCACATTTATTTCAAATGTTAATACTGTAAGTGTTTTGAGCCTTTAGAAGTTTAACGATGATTTTGTGACCAAAAATATGCTATAGGAACTTAGCTCCTTTTTATATCAATTAGCCTATGATAAAATTGGTTTCAGAGCATGTTGTCTTGCATAAAGTCAGTTTCCAAGAACTTATTGACAACATTAAAGGATGACTTACTGTACTAATCTTTTTCCAGGGAAGCTATTGGTTTCTGGTATTTTCTGCTTGTTGGGATTGAAAAAAAGTCACTGGATCAATAACTGGTTATTAGGTATCTGTGGTTGTATTAATTTAGTCCATTAAAAATATTACATCTGGAACAGTAGCTTTTATTGGAGTCATCAGCTAATTCAGGTTATGAAAATTCACTATTGCTCTTCCAAAATCAATCATGTTTTGCACTAACTAAACTAGAGAATTACACTGAGCATTTTATAATTACCACTCTGCATTTTCCAGCCTTCCATGGTAGCAATAATCTCTGCACTTCTCCTACAGGTGTAGTATTGTTCTTGACTTACTATTCTGTATGGAAAGAGAGATAGCCTCTGCATGTCCCTATTTTTCTATAGCTCTTACTCTATGAGTTGAGGATGTAATGTGAGTATTTTTCTAGCTACTGAAATGTATTCAAACATTATGGTCAGGACCTGGGGAAATAACCATGTAATGGGATGAGGGTCACACACAGCCAATTGTGAAGGAGATTCAAGTGAAAATTATTTTCATGACATGTGGCTCTGGGAATATCATAGACTGAGTGTGTGTGTGTGTGTGTGTGTGTGTGTGCATGTGCATGAAGGTCTTCTTATTGGTGACTAAAGTTAGATACTTCGTAAGACATAGTTCTTATGTTTTGGAGTTTGAAGAAAGTAAGGAAAATTTCCAAAGGACCAGAAAAAAAGGAAAAGCTGTGAGGACTTAAAAAGCAATTAACACAGAAGTAATGAGGGATTCCAACAAAGGCAGGAGCCAAATTGTCACTGCTACCAAGAAACTGTGCTTTGGTCTGGTGAAAAGATGTATGTGGGAAGTTGCTAAACTTGAGTGTCCCAGGTTAAGTGTAAGAAACTTGAAGGTGATTTAAGCCATCATAGAGGTTGGTAGCCTATCCTGGCTTGTGTTTGATGGAAACCAAATCCACTTTGGTGAAAATGTCTTTATTTTATGCTGTCATGTTTTCCATTGATCAAGATCAGCCAAATATGAACCCACAGAGAAAGATTACCAAACATGCAAAGAAACTAAACCATATCAATGATAGCTAGCATAGGTAACATACAATACATACGAACCCTCAAAGAGTTGAGACATGATAATCATAAAATATAGTTGCATAAGATGTAGGATATAAAACAACATTTTATGAACTATTTAAAGAAATGGAAGATGGAACAACAAAAAATGTACATGCAACAAAGCACTTAAAATTTTCCAAGCATATATAAAGAATATCAAATGTAAATTTTAGACATGAAAAATGTAGTTGTTGAAAAACAGAGGATAAGGAACATAATAGATATAAAAGAATAGAAATAAGTTAATTTGGAGACAGACTTGAAGAAATTAACTAGAATGCAACACAGAGAAATGGGAGGTGTAAAATGAAAGAAGTATTAAGAGATGTGGAAGATAAAAATAGAAGGTCTAATACTATGTCCCTTGTGACATATACAAGAAACAGTAGCAAGAGATCCACCTGGGAGATCATTAGAAATTCAGATTCAGCCTTACTGCTGACCTCTTGTATCAGAATCTTTATTGATTAGGAAGCTCCTCAGGTAACAATATACACCCAAGGTTTGAGAAGAAGTAGGTGAATAAACGTATAGTTAGAATCCCAGACTGAAAATAAAGAGAATGGAGAAGAAGCAATATTTCAAGAGATAACAATTACACATTTTCCAGAATTGAGGGAAGACATGAATCTATTTCTACCAAGCAGGATATCTATCTATCTATCTATCTATCTATCTATCTATCTATCTATCTATCTATCTATCTATCCATCCATCCATCCATCCATCCATCCATCTATCTATCTATCTATCTATCTATCTATCTATCTATCTATCTATCTATCTATCTATCTGTCTGTCTTCTATCTACTATCTATCTATCTATCTATCTATCTATCTATCTATCTTCTATCTACTATCTATCTATCTATCTATCTATCTATCTATCAATCATCTATCTATCTGTCTTCTATCTATCTATCTATCTATCTATCTATCTACTATCTGTCATCTATCTATCTATCTATCTATCTATCTATCTATCTATCTATCTATCTATCATCTATCTATCTAGATTGTAGTGAAACTGTAGAACACCAAAAATCAAAAGGAAATCACAAAAATGACCTAGAGAGAAAAGACACTTGGACTGCTGACAATTGACACTACAACTGTAACTTCAACATCAACAACAGAAGCAGAAGAGACTGGAATAATATCTGAAAAGCAACTCTTCTGTACCAACCAAAACTATCTTTTAAGAATAAGATGAAACAAAATAAAGTAATTTACAGAGAATCAAAAACTGAGAGAATTATCCACATATCATACTTAGGAACATCTAAAGGATGTATTTAAGAAAGAAGAAAGATTATTCTAGAAGAAAGAGCTGAGATGTGAGAAAGAATGGTGAAAAAAGAAATCAGTAAAGTCATTAAACAAGTCAAAACAAACATTTTTATAAAGTGATATCTAATTTGTGAAGGCTTAAAACAAAGGGAAGGATTAAAAATACTTGACAACTAATAGGTAAGTTGGGAGGGGTGGTTAGAATTAATTTTTTTTCTTAAATTTTAATTTCTTATTTTTAATTTTGTAGGTATATAAAATATATCTTTTTGTTCATATTTATAGGATACATGAAATATTTTTATACAGGCATACAATAATCACATCAAAGCAAATAGGACATCCATCACCTCAAACATTTATGTTTTCTTTGTATTACAAACTATCCAATTATATTCTTTTAGTTATTTTAAAATGTACAATAAATTATTGTTCACAGTAGTCACCCAGTTGCGCTATCAAATGCTAGATCTTAATCATTTTCTCTAACTATATTTTTGTACCCATTAACCATGCTCCCTTCCCCCACCTGCTCAACTACCTTCCCAGCCTCTGGTAACCATCATTCTACTTTCTGTCTCCACTTGTTCAATTATTTTAAATTTCCCATAAATAAGTGAGAACATGCAAAGTTTGTCTTTCTGTGTGTGACTTATTTCACTTAATGTTCTCCACTTCCATCCATGTTGCTGCAAACAACAGGCTCTTGTTCTTTTTCATGGCTGAATAGTACTTCATTGTGCATAGGCATCACATTTTCTTTGTCCATTTATCTGTTAACAGAAACAGGTTTCTTTCAAATCTTGGCTATTATGAGTAGTGCTGCAATAAACATGGGAGTGCAGACATCTCTTCTATATACTGATATCCATTCTTTTGGATAGATAGCTAGAAGTGAGATCACTGGATCATGTTGTAGTCCTAATTTTAGTTTTTTGAGGAACCTCCAAACTGTTCTCTATAGTGATTGTGCTAATTTACATTCTCAGCAACAATGTACAAGGGTTCCCTTTTCTCCACATCCTTGCCAGTATTCACTGTTACCTGTCTTTTGCATAAAAGCCATTTCAACTCAGTTGAGATGATATCTCATTGTTGTTTTGATTTGCATTTTTCTGTTGATCAGTAATGTTGAGCACCTTTTCATATACCCTTTTGCCATTTGTATGTCTTCTTTTGAGAAATTTCTATTCAGATTTTTTGCCCATTTTAAAATCAGATTATTAGATTTTTCCTAATGAGTTGTTTGAGCTCCTTATGTATACCAGTTATTAATCCCCTGTCAAATGGCTATTTTGCAAATATTTTGTTCCATTCTGTGGGTTTTCTCTTCACTTTGTTGATTGTTTCCTTTGTTATGCAGAAGCTTTTTCACTTAGTGTGATTTCATTTGTCCATTTTTGCTTTGGTTGCCTATGCTTGTGTGTATTACTCAAGAAATCTATGCCCAGTCCATATCCTGGAGCGTTTCCCCTATGTTTTCTTGTAGTAGTTTCATAGTTTGTGGTGTTAGATTTAAGTCTTTAATTTTGATTTTTTTTATATGGCGAGAGATAGGGGTTTAGTTTCATTCTTCTGCATATGGATATCCAGTTTTCTCAGAACCATTTATTGAAGAGACTATCCTTTCTCTGATGTATGTTCTTGGCACTTTTGTAAAAAATGAGTTCACTGTAGATGTATGAATTTGTTTCTGGGTTCTCTATTTTGTTCCACTGGTCTATGTGTCTGTTTTTATGCTAGTACCATGCTGTTTTGGCTACTATAATTTTGTAGTATAATTTGAAGTCAGGAAACACATTAGTGTTTCTTCCAGTTATGTTCTTTTTGCTCAGGATGGCTTTGGCTATTGTGAGTTTTTTGTGGTTCCATATAAATTTTAGGATTGTTTTTCTATTTCTGTGAAGAACATCACTGTTACTTTGATAGGGATTGCATTGAATCTGTAGATTACTTCAGATGGTATGGACATTTTAACAATATTGATTCTTTCAATCCCTGAACATGGAATATCTTTTCATTTTTTGATATCCTCTTCAAATTCTTTCATCAATGTTTTATAGTTTTCATTATGGAGATCTTTCACATTTTTAAGTTAATTCCTAAGTATTTTATTTTATCTGTAGCTATTGTAAATGGGATTGCTCTCTTGATTTCCTTTTGAGATTGTTTGTTGTTGGCATATATAAATACCACTGATTTTTGTATGTTAATTTTGTATTCTGCAACTTTACTGAATTTGTCAGTTCTAATAGTTTTTGGTGTATTCTTTAGATTTCTCCAAGTATAAGATTATGTAATCTGCAAACAAGGATAATTTGACTTTCTTTTTTCTAATTTTGATGTCCTTTATTTCTTACCCTTATCTGAGTACTCTAGCTAGGACTTCCATTGCCATGTTCAATAACAGTGGTGAAAGTGGGCATCCTTGTCATGTTTCAGATCCTAGAGGAAAGGCTTTCAGTTTTTTCCCATTCAATGTGATACTAGCTGTGGAGCTCTCATATATGGTTTTTATTGTGATGAGGTAAGTTCCTTCTATACCCAGGCATTTGATAGTTTTTGTCATGAAGGAATGTTGAATTTTATCAAATGCGTTTCAGCATCAATTGAAAGGATTATGTTTTTTTCTCTTTATTCTGTTGATATGATGTGTCACATTGATTGATCTGCATGTGTTGAACCATCCTTGCATCCTTGCATTAAGTCCCTCTTGGTTATGATGAATGATCTTTTTGATGTGTTGTTGAATTCAGTTTGGTAGTATTTCGTTGAGGATTTTGCATCAATGTTCAACAGTGATATTGGCCTATGTTTTTTTCTTTTTTATATATGTCCTTTTCTGGTTTTTGTATGAGGGTAATCCTGGCCACAAGGAATACATTTGAAACTATTCCCTCTCCCTCTAGTTTTCAGAGGAGTTTGAGAAGGATTAGTAATAATTCTCCTTAAATGCACGGTAAAGTTCAGCAGTGAAGCCATCGCATACCAGAATTTCTTTTGCTGGGAGTCTTTCTTATTGCAGCTTTGATCTCATTACTTGTTCTTGGTTTGTTTAGGTTTTGGATTTCTTTATGGTTCAATCTTGGTAGATTATATGTATCTAGGAATTTATCCATTTCTTCTAGGTTTTCCAATGTATTGGCATATAATTGTTTGTAATAGTCTCTAATTATGCTTTGAATTTCTGTGATATTGGTTGTAATGTCTCCATTTTATCTCTGATTTTATTTATTGGGTCTCTCTTTTTTTAGTTAGCCTGGCTAAAGGTTTTTTCCCATTTATCTCCTCCTCCTCCTCCTCCTCCTCCTCCTTCTTCTTCTTCATTTATTTATTAATTTAATTTATTTATTTATTTTTTTGAGATAGGGTCTCCCCCTGTTGCCCAGGCTGTAGTGCAGTGGCATGATCATAGCTCACTTACAGCTTCCACCTCTTGGGCTCAAGTGATCCTTCAACCTCAACCTTCTGCATAGCTAAAACAACAACTGCGTGAGATCACGCCCAGCTAATTCTTTGCCTTTTTGTAGAGATGAGGTCTCACTGTGTTGCCAAGACTGGCTTCAAACTCCTGGACCCAAGTGATCCTCCCACCTTGGCCTCCCAAAGTGCTAAAATTACATGCATGAGCCACCATGCCAGGCCTGATTTTGTTTATCTTTAAAATAAAGGCTAACTTTTAAGTTTTTGATCCTTGTGTTGTTTTCTTTATTTCAAATTCATTTATTTCTGCTTTGATCTTTGTTATATCTTTTCTTCTACAAACTTTGGGTTGGGTTTGCTTTTGCTTTTGTAGTTCTTTAAGATGCATTGTTAGGTTGTTTATTTGAAGTTTTTTTACTTTTTGTATGTGGGTGCTTATAGCTATAAACTTTTCTCTTAGTACTGCTTTTGCTATATCCCATAGGCTTTGGTATGTTGTGTTTTCATTATCATTTGGTTCAAAAAATTTTTCAGTTTCCTTCTTAAGGTCTTCTGTGACCCACAATCAGGAGCATACCATTTAATTTCCACGTGTTTTCAAAGTTCCTTGTGTTATTGATTGCTAGTTTTATTCCATTGTGGTCAGAGAATATACTTGGTATAATTTCAATTTTTTTGAATTTTTAAAAACTTTTTCTTGTGACCTAGCATATAGTCTATCCTTGGTAATGATCCATGTGCTGAGGAGAAGAATATATTCTTCAGATGTTGGAGAAAGTGTTCTGTAAATATCCATTAAAACTATTTGGTTTATAGTGTGGATTAAGTCTGATGTTTCTTTGTTGATTTGCTGTCTGGATGATCTGTTCAATGCTAGAAGTGGGGTGTTGAAGTCTCCAGCCATTATTTTATTGATGTGTATCTCTCTAACTCTGACAATATTGCCTTATGTATCTGGGTACTCCACTGTGGGTACGTATATATTTACAATTGTTATATCCCCTTTCTGAATTGACCTCTTCATCATTGTATATTATAATAACCTTTTATGTCTCTTTCTATAGTTTTTGTCTTGAAATCTATTTTGTCATATGTAAGTATAGCTACTCCTGCTCTTGTTTTGGCTTCCATTTGCATTGATTATCTTTTTCCATCTCTTTATTTTCAGTCTATTTGTGTCTTAATAGGTCAGGTGTATTTCTTGTAGGCAGCAGATCACTGGGTCTTGCTTTTCTTTTTTAATCCATTCAGCCACTCTGTGTCTTCTGATTTCAGAGTTTAGTTCATTTACATTCAATGTTATTATTGATAAATAAGGACTTACTCCTGCCATTTTAAAATTTGTTTTTTGGTTGTTTTATGGTCTTCTCTTCCTTCTTTTCTTACTTTCCATCTTCTTTTTAGTGGATGTGATATTCTCTGGTGATATGATTTAATTTCTTGCTTTTTATTTTTGTGTGTGTGTATCTGTTGTATATTTTTTTATTTGAAGTTACCATGAGGCTTATAAATAACTCATTATTATAAACTGATGACAACTAAACATTGATTGCATACATGAACAAGCATATAGGAGACTAATAAAAATTCTGCATTTTAATTTATCCTTCTGTTTTTAACTTTCTGTTGTTTCTATTTATATTTTATTTGTACTTATATGTCTTGAAATTTATTGGATTAAGAAAATGTGGCACATATACACCATGGAATACTATGCAGCCATAAAAAAGGATGAGTTTGCGTCCTTTGTAGGGACATGGATGCAGCTGGAAACCATCATTCTTAGCAAACTATCACAAGAACAGAAAACCAAACACCGCATGTTCTCACTCATAGGTGGGAACTGAACAATGAGATCACTTGGACTCAGGAAGGGGAACATCACACACCGGGGCCTATCATGGGGAGGGGGGAGTGGGGAGGGATTGCATTGGGAGTTATACCTGATGTAAATGACGAGTTGATGGGTGCAGCAGACCAACATGGCACAAGTATACATATGTAACAAACCTGCACGTTATGCACATGTACCCTACAACTTAAAGTATGATAATAATAAATAAATTTAAAAAAAAAAAAAAAGAAAAAGAAAATAGTATCACTTAGAGATTTTGATTTCTATTGATGTTTATGCTGATATATAGAACCAAAATTCTATATTGACCTTGTATCTAGCAAAGTTTTCAAACTCAGTTATTAATTCTAATGATTTATTTCCAAATTATCTTAGAAATTCTCTGTAAAAAAAATGATGTCATCTGTAAATAAAGTTTTATTTACTTTTTCCCAAAAAAAAAAAAAAAAAAAGAAATTTGTTGTAGTTATTTTTAACCAGTTTATCTGTTAGTGTTACTAGTCAAAATATGAGTAGTTTACACACCACAATTATGGCATTATAATATTCTGTTGTTTTCTGTGTAGTTACTATTACCAGTGAGTATTAGACCTTCAGATGATTTCTTATCACTCACCAATAGCCTTTTCTTTCAGATTGAAAAATGCCCTTTAACATTTCTTGTAGGACAGGTCTGATGCTGATGAAATCCCTCAGCTTTTATTTGTTTGGGAAAGTCTTTGCTTCTGCTTTATGTTTGAAGGTTATTTTTGCTGGATATACAATTCTAAGATAAAAGTTGTTTTTCTTCAGCACTTTAAATATGTCATGCCACTCTCTCCTGGACTGTAAGGTTTCCACTGAGAAGTCTGTTGATAGATGTATTGGAGATCCATTGTATGTTATTTGTTACTTTTCTCTTGGTGCTTTTAGGCTCCTTTCTTTATCCTTGACCTTTCGGAGTTTAATTATTAAATGTCTTGAGGTAGTCTTATTTGGGTTAAATCTGCTTGGTGTTTGATAAACTTCTTGTACTAGGATATTGATATCTTTCTCTAGATTTATGAAGTTCTCTCTTACTATCCCAGTGAATAAACATCCTACTACCCCCTCCTCTTTAAGGCTAATAACTCTTAGGTTTGCCTTTTTGAGGCTATTTTCGAGGATCTCATATGCATGCTTCATTCTTTCATAATTCTTTTTTCTTTGGTCTCCTCTGTGTATTTTCAAATAGCCTGTCTTCAAGCTCACTAATTCTTTCTTCTGCTTGATCAATTCTGCTATTAAGAGACTCTGATGCGTTCTTCATTATGTCGATTGCATTTTTCAGCTCTAGAATTTCTGTTTGATTCTTTGTAATTATTTCATTCTCTTGGTTAAATCTATCTGATGGGATTATGCATTTCTTCTGTGTGTTACACTGAATTTCATTGCATTTTCTCCATATGGCTGTTCTGGATTCTCTGAAAGGTCACATATGTTTGTTTCTCCAGTATTGGTCTCTGGTGCCTTTTTTAGTTTGTTTGGTGAAGTCGTGGTCTTGATAGTCTTGATGCTTGTGGATGTTTGTTGGTGTCTGGGCATTGAAGAATTAGGTATTTATTGTAGTCTTCACAGTCTGAACTTGTTTGTATCCATTCTTTTTGGGAAGGCTTTCCAGGCACTGAAGGGACTTGGGTGTTATATAAGTTTTTGGTCACTGCAGCTATAGCTGCATTATGAGATACTCCAAGCCCAGTAACACTGTGGCTCTTGCAGACTTGTACCAAGGTACTACCTTGGTGGTCTTGGATAAGATCTGGAAGAATTCCCCGGATTACCAGGCAGAGACTCTTATTCTTTTCCCTTTATTTCTCTCAAACAGAGTCCCTCTGTTTATGCTGAGCTGTCTGGATCTGGGGGAGGAGTTACACAGAACAGAAGCACAGAATCCAGCACAGCACTGGGTCTCCCTCAAGGCCCACAGTAACCAGTGCCTGGCGACTTCCTATGAAAGTTCAAGGCCCTAGGGCTCTACAATCAGCAAGTGGTGAATCCAGCCAGGCTTGTGTCCTTGTTTTCAGAGTGGCAAGTTCCCATAGTTCCCAGGTAGGTTCACAGATGCCATCTGGGAGCCAGGTCCTTGAGAGGGAAACCTTAGGAATCTACCTGGTGCTCCATTCTACTGCTTCTGATCTAGCCCCCAAGCCACAAGACAAAATCCTTTCCTTCTTTCCTCCCCATTTTACAAGTAGAGGAATCTCTCCCAAAGGCTACCACCACCCCAGTCACATGGCCAGAGTTGTCTGGCAACCACTGATGTTCATTCAAGGCTCAAGAGGTTTTTAGTCGGCTTGTGGTGATTGCTGCAAGGCCTGGGTCTGTCCTTTCAGAGCAGTGGGCTTCCCTCTGGCCCATGGCAAGTCCAGAAATACTGTGTAAGAGCCAAGGCCTGGAATTGGGGACCCCAACAGCCCAGTTGGTGCTCTACCCCACTGTGGCTGAGCTGACACCAAGGTAAATTTTGATTCCTATGAAAGTGCTTTTCATGTGAATAGTTCAATTTAGTGTTCCTGAAGGGAGGACAACTGATGAAGGCTTTTATTCAGCGGTCTTGATCCAAAGTATTTTTTTAAAAATTAAAACAAAAAAAATTTTTTTAAGAAAAGGTCTTATTATGTTCATCTTTGAACTTTATTGATGTAGGTGTTTATTGCTATAAACTTCTCTCAACACAGCTTTTGATGTATCCCATAAGTTTTAATATGTTGTGTTTCCATTTTCATTTGTTTCAAGAAATTTTCTTAAATTTTCTTCTTAATTTCTTCATTGACCCAATGATCATTCAGGAGCATGTTGTTTAATTTCTATGTATTTATAGTTTCCCATCTTCCTCTTGTTATTGATTTCTAGTTTTATTCCATTTTGGTCTGAGAAAATACTCAATATGATTTTATATTTAAAAAAATTTTTGAGACTTTTTTGTGGCCTAAAATATGGTTTGTCCTGGAGAATGTTCCATGTACTGGGGAGAAGAATGTATATTCTGAAGCTATTAGATTAAATGTTCTGTATATTTCTATCGGGTCCATTTGGTCTAAAGTGTAGTGTGAGTCCCTGGTTTATTGTTATTTTCTGTCTAGATGATCTAATGCTTAGAATGGGGTGTTGAGGTCTCCAGCTATTATTGTATTGGAGTCTATTTCTCCCTTTACATCTAATAATATTTGCTGTATATCTGGGGTGCTTGAGTGTTGAGTGCATCGTGGGGTGCAATTTTAAATTGTTATATCCTTTTGTGGAACCGATCCATTGAAGAATAGTATTTTCAACAAATAGTACTGGGACAACTGAATATTCACATGCAAAAGAATGAAGCTAGACCCTTACCTCACACCACACACAAAAATTAACTCAAAATTGATCATAGACCAAATGTAAGAGGTAAAGCTTTAAAAAAAATCTCAGAATAAAACAAAGGAGCAAGTCCTCTTAACCTTGCATAAGCAAAAATTTGATAGATATAACAGCAAAAGCACAAGCAACAAAAGAAAATTTAGATAAATGGTGATGTATCAAAATTAAAACTTTACTGCTTTAAAGGACAATATCAAGAAAGTAAAAGGACAGCCTCCACAGAATGGGAGAATAGTCTTGCAAATCATATATTCAATAAGAAAGTCTTTAGAACCAAGAATATATAATGAACTATCACAATTCAACTATGAAAGGATAAATAGCTCCATTTAAAAATGGGAAAGGATTTGAATAGATATTTCTACAAAAATATATACAAAAAATAACATCCAATATAGCACAATGAATTACTCATTAGGGAAATACAAATCAAAACTGTTAGATAACACTTCATATCCACTAGGATGGCTATAATAAAAAGATGGATAATAACAAGTGTTGATGAGGATAGAGAAGCTAGAACCCTCATATATTCTGGTGGGAATGTAAAATAATTCAGCTGCTTTCAAAAACAGTGGAAGTGTCTCAAAAAGCTCGACATAACAGTTACCATATAATCCATCAATTCTAATCCTAGATATATACCCATGAAAATTGGATGTTCATTCAAAAACTTGTACACAAATGCTCATAGCAATATTGTTGACAATAACAAAATATGGAAACAACCCAAATGTCCATCGATTGATGAATGGATAAATGCTATGTGATTATATTCATATAATGGAATAGCATTTGGTGACAAAAAGGAATGAAGTATTGATATATGCCATGAACCTTAAAAACTTTATGCTAACTGAAAAAAAAACCAGACACAAAGGTTACATATTATATTATTTCATTTGTATGAAATATCCAGATTAGGCAACTTCATAGAAATAGAAAGTAGATTAGGGATTGTCTGGCTGGGGGAAAGGGATAATGAGGAGTGACTGCTTATGTGTCTGAGCTTTCTTTTTAGAGTAATGAAAATATTCTGTAAGTAGATAATGGTGAAGGTTGCACAAGTCTGTGAATATTAAAAACCATTGCATGATATGCTTCAAAAGTTTTAGCCTTGTGGAATGTGAATATCTCAACAAAGCTATTATTAAAATAAAAATAAAATTTAACCCAGCATCAGGGTATAAACCAATTGGGGTGGATGAAGAAAGCAGAATAGCCAAGTTAATAGATTATTAATTGACAAGGGCTTAAGCTCAGTGTTAGTGATGCCAATGGGGTCAAATGCAAGAACCATAACCAAAGTTAGACTTCAGAATGTAGCAACTCCAATTGCCAGAGAAGTGAGAAAGGGAAGAATCAATAGGCTTTGCTCCTGGGTAACTCAGAGAATGGCTGTGCCATGAAGGAGTGAGAAGCTGTCAGGGGTGAAGGGGGTCAATGTGATGTCCAATATAGCACAATGAATTACTCATTAGGGGAATACAAATCAAAACTGTTAGATCTGAGTGGAATGTGAAACAGAGTAAAAAAGAGATGGCTAAAAACCACTGACTGCCTTTACTTAATATAACAGATAACTTTTTTTCAAGAGAGGGTCTCGCTCTGTCACCCAGGCTGGAGGGCAGTGGCATCATCTCTGCTCACTGCAGCCTCTGCCTCCCGAATTCAAGCAATTCTCCTCCCTCAGCTTCCAGGGTAGCTGGAATTACAGGCATGCATAATGACATCCAACTAATTTTTGTATTTTTAGTAGAGATGGGGTTTTACCATGTTGGCCAGACTGGTCTCCAACCCCTGGCCTCAAGTGATTCACCCACCACACCCTCCCAAAATGCTGAGATTACAGACATGAGCCGCCATACGCAGCCACAGCTAACTTTTATATAGAACTTGCTGTGTGTCAGATAGCATCCTAAGCACTTGACATGTATTAATTCAGTTAACCCCTACAATGACTCTATGAGGTACAGACTATAAATATCTCCATTTTAAAAGAGCAGAAAATGAGGCTCCGAGAGGTGAAATAATTGCCCAATATTGAGCACGAACTTATCCTGTAACTTCTATACTCTATACCACCTTTTTAAGTAACAAAAAGACACCCATCATTTATAGGTAATATTCATCTCCTCAATTCACAGGTATTATTGATAAACCATTTGTTTACAAAAATGCAAATTATCATGGAGTATTTTAGTCTTAATTTGCATAACTTTATTTGGGAATCTATCTGAGAATAAACCAGACACCTTAGTAGCAAATACACTTGCTGTCACTGAAGTTTGACACTTCAGGAAGATGTGGAAGGCAAGTTTCAGAAGGATTCAGGTATTAGCCAAGGGTAGAGCTGATGTCTTCTCATATACCCTCAGAGATATTTGCATTCTCTGTGAAAGAAATTCTGCCCTGTTGATCTCTCTGACTTCTGTAACATTTTTCTGGAGAGCCTGAGATTTTATTTCTACTAGGTATTATGAGTTTTGTAGGTAACTTTCTGGAATGATTTTTAAAGCTTAATTTGCAAAAGTAATGTTTCCTTTACTTCTAATGGTTAGTGTATTCCACTAATATTTATAATGACTTACTTCTATCACCCACTATGAGATAATTATATTTCCTTTACTTCCTTTTTCAAAAGGAGATTACATTGTCTCTGTATATTCCTATGAATGAAGGCTGTTGGAAAAATGAATCATGCACAGGATACTGGCCCTTGCATGGCTGCATAAAAGAGTGCCTCAGTTCTGAAACATTTTCCTACATAGAGATAAGGAGCCCTCACAGCCTGTGCTGGGCATATCGTCTTGTTTGGGAGTATCATTTTCTGCTCCAGGTTCAATGTATACTTTTTCTTCTGTGTAAAGTGTGTGCATCCTATGACACCTGGTCAATCGCACTGCTATTTCTGTTTCTTGCAGGGGAAGAAATAGAGTCCTTCACCTATAGCACAAGAGGGGCCCATGCAGACCATCTTCCTATGTTGGCTGTATGACAAGACCTGCTCTTCATGGCACCTGTTTGAAGCCGAACTTGCTCTGCTTCTTCTCTATGAGAGGAGAGCGTTGTTCCATTCAGCACCTGTGTGAATCCTGTCTTTCTTGGTGATGCTTTCTTGGTGACTTGATGCAGTGAGGTGACATCCTGAGACTGCTGCTCCCGGTGGTAGGCATTGTCATGCTCTTTGCTGTCCTCCCTGCAGTGGACTCCTCCCCTAGAGGTGGTAAGAGGTGTCATTTGCTTGACAAGGACCAAAATGCCACCTATCTGAAGAGGCCAGAGACCAAATACTGGGACTGTTAGGTTAATACCAAACTTCAAGAGCTAAAAATCAAAATTCAGCGATATTATTTTAAAAATATAGATAAGCAAAAAGGAAAAACTATTTGTAATCCTGCCACTAAAACACAACTACTAATAGGATTTTGAGGCCTATCTTTCCAGTTTTTTTCTTCTTTTTAAATATATATATATATTTAATATTTATATAAATATATATAAATATAAATATAAAATAAATATATATATATTTAAAAAGAATAGTTCTAGATTTACAAAAAGGTTGCAAATATAGGATAAAGATTTCCATATACCTTATACCCAGTTTTTCCTATTTTAACATCTTACGTTAGTATGGCATATATGTTACAATTAATGAATTGATATTAATACATAATTAATAACTAACTAACATTTTATTCATATGTCTTTAGTTTTTACCTGATATCCTTTCTGTGTTCCACAATCCCATCAGGATGCCACATTACCTTTAGCTGTCATGCCTCCTAAGGCCATTCTTGACTGTGACAGTTTCTAATACTTGGCTTGTTTTTGATGACCTTGATAGTTCTGAGGAGTACTGGTCAGGAATTTTGTAGAATGTCTTTTAATTGGGATTTGTCTGATATTTTTGTCATGATTAGACTGAGGTTATGTGTTTTTGGAAGGAAGACCACAAAGTCACAAAGGCAAAATGCAATGCTGATCACATTGTATCAAGGACAACATACTATACACATGACTTATTACTGTTTAAGTTAACCTTGATCACCTGGATGAGGTAGTGTTTGTCAGATTTCTTCACTGTGAAGTTACTCCTATCCCACAGTATACTGTACTCTTTGGAAGAAAAGTCACTATGTACAGCTCAAACTTACGGAATGGGGAGTTATGCTCTACCACCTTGAGGATGAAGTATCTATATACATTATTTGAGATTCTTTTGCACGGGAGATTTGTCTCCTCCATTTATTTATTTATTTATTTAGTCATTTATTTACATCAGTATGGACTCATGGGTATAGATTTTATACCTCGGGTTGTAATTTAATACTATTTTACTTGTTTTCTAGCTCAAATTGTCCCAACTTTTGCCACTCAGAGCTCTTTCGATTGGCTGTTGTATGCTTACCCTTTGAAATACCACTATAATGTGGGTTTGTTTTGGGGGATTTTTTTTGGAGTAATTTTTTACTTTCTGGTATTGCATTTACTCATCTTCAGTGGGTCATATTCATGACCCCAGGCCTAGAATTGGCCATTTCTTTAATGAGCTTTTGTCTTTTAATGAAACGATGACATTAGAAAGCAAGATCTGGGCACTAGGGGTGTTTATTAATATGGGGGTGCCATTACTTCTAGGTCCTTTAAGCAGAAGAGAGCAAGAAAACATATATATGTATATATCAACATGTGTGTGTGTGTGTATATATATATAATATTTCTATATGTAACCATCTATACTTATTTTAAGCTAAAACATGAGTTCATACTGATTTCTCCAACTCTAATTCATTACCATAGTGATCATTCTAGCTTCCTCTTTTTGCTTGTCAAAAACCTCCCACTCCAGCAGTGAAAAACCTGGCTCCTACCATCTGCCATCCATTTACATATGCTTTAATCCCAGTATACATGTATAACAGAATCAGAATTGTTAACCTGTATTCCCATGGAAACAACTTTATTAGCTGGAGTACAGTAGTTATATGTAATTTATTTTGCCTTTAGTCTTCCTGTATTCACTCACTTCTGAACTTACTTATTAGTACCTTTTCTCCCCTACCCATTTTACTGAAATTGTTTTATACATTTGTAGTAAGTTAAATTCTTTTGTCACATTCTGCATTCCAGGATCACATGCTAAGATCCCCTGAACTCCTAAATGCCTTTTTAAAATTTTTCAACCATTGAGGTTCACTCTTTGTGTTGTAAAGTTCCATGGGTTTTGTCAAATATATGAAGAGATGTACACGCCATTACAGCATCATACAGAATAGTTTCACTGCCTTAAAAATACTGTGCTTCACCTTTTCAACTCCCATTCCTCTCCTTGAAACCCTGTTAACTATTCTAAAATTGTTTTGCCTTTTTCAGAATGTCATATAATTGGCATCATACAGTATGTAGCCTGTTCAGACTTACTTTTTCACTTAGCAATATGTGTTTAAGATTTATTCGTGTCTTATTATGGCTTGATAGCTCACTTCTTTTTGTCACTGAATAATACTCTACATTTTACCATTGAATAATTGTACTACTGTTTATTCATTCATTTGTTGAAGGACAAATTGGTTGCTTTCAATTTTCAATTTAAACTTGCTAGAAACATTCACATGTAGGTTTTTGTGTGAATATAAGTTTTAAAATCTCTTGAGTATGTACCTTGGAGTGCAATTGCTGGATTATATGGAATGACTATGTTTAGCCTTGTAAGAAACTGCCAAACTCGGCCAGATGTGATGCCTCATACCTGTAATCCCAGCACTTTGGAAGGTTGAGGTAGGAGGGTCACTTGAAGCCAGGAGTTCCAGACCAGCCTGGGCAACAAAGAGAGACCTCATCTCTACAAAAAATTTAAAACTTAACCAAGCATGGTGATGTGTGCACCTGTGTTCCCCGCTACTCAAGAGTCTGAGGTGGGAGAACTGTTCGAGCACAGGAGCTTGAGGCTACAGTAAACTATGATTGGTCGTGCCACTCCACTCCAGCCTGTCTCTTAAAAATAATTAAAATTCAAAAAATTAGAAACTGCCAAACCCTGATTCAGTACCATAGTTATCATTCTAGCTTCCTCTCCTTTCTGCTTCTAAATGATCATCCCGTTTTGTATTCCCATCAGCAATGAATGAGAGTTTTTGCTGCTCCACAGCCTCAACAGCAATTAACGTGATTAGCCTTTTGGATGTTGGCCATTCTAACAACTGTATAGTTGTATTTGTATTTCATTCATTCTTTCTTTTTTTTGAGACAGGTTCTCACTCTGTTGCCCAGGTTGGAGTGCAATGGCACAATCTCAGCTTACTGCAATCTCCACCTCCCAGGTTCAAGTGATTCCCATGCCTCAGCCTCCAGAGGAACTACAGGTTCGTGTCACCACATCCGGCTAATTTTTGTATTTTTTGGTAGAGACAGGGTTTCACCATGTTAGTCAGGCTGGTCTTGAACTCCTGACCTCAAGTGATCTGCCCACCTTGGCCTCCCAAAGTGCTGGGATTACAGGCGTGAGCCACCACACCTGGCCATTCATTGTTATTTCAATTTGCAGTTCATGACAGCTAATGTTGAACATCTTTACATATGCTTTTTTTGCCATTTGTATATTTTGTTTGGTGAGGCATCTGTTGAAATCTTTTGCTCATGTTTTGGTGAGTTGTTTTCTTATCGTTGAGTTTTAAGACATCTTTGCATATTTTAGATACAAGTCCTTTATCAGATATGTTTTGCAAATATTTTCTTACTGTTTGTGGCTTATGCTTTGATTCTCATAACTGTCTTTGACAGAGCAGAATTTTTAAATTTTAATACAGTCCAACAATTATTTTTCTTTTATAGATTGTAATTTTGGTATTATATCTAAAAACTTATTGCCAAACTCAAAAATCACATAGATTTTCTTTCCAGTCTTTTTTATGCCTATATATTTTATCAACATGAGATTGTACTGCATATACTGCACTACAACTTGCTTTTCATTCTTAATGACATATTGCAAACTTTTCTCACACTGTTAGATATTCTTCTAGAGCATCTTTTCATTAACTGCTTGGTATCTTCTTACATAGATGTACCAGTATTAAGTCAACCCTCTCATGTTGAATAATATATTTTTAGATTTACTGAATCATTATACACATTTCTGAAAAATTGTTTCAAATTAAAACTTATTGGATTAAATAAGGGGTTCTTAGTCTCTGAAGTGAAGAAACAATTATAGCCTTTCGTTTCTCCTTCCACAGATATTTAATGAATCTGGGTGAGGTATGAGGTTTATGAGAGGCTCACTCTATTAAAACCTGGGATTGCAGCAGTGAACTGGAGTTCCTGCCCTTAGGGAGAAGGTTATGTTCTAGTAGAAGAGTCATAAAAAAACAAAACAATATGACTTTTGATAGTTATCATTGTAATAAGGAATACAAAGGAGGGTAAGGGGGTAGTGATTGAACGTGTCTTGAGGCTTTAGGCAGGAAAGACAATGAACACATTAACGACAGGTAAATTGGAAGAGAAAAGTGTTAGAGGCTGAGAAATCTTGCTGAGATTTCTGAACTGCTACAGCAGGAGTAAAGAAAGGCAGAGCCAGAAGGTTAGAGAATATAGAGAGTGAATTTTCAAAATAGGAGCAATTCTGAGCAATGACAAGTGCCCCAGTGTGACTGGGGAAGGGATAGATGGAATGACAAAAGCTACAATCAGTGGAACTGTGATGAACCATTAGGTTAGGGTCCTGAATGGTCATCTGCATGAAGTCTCACAGGATGGCAGCGGAACTCAGAGTTGAGGAAAAATTCGAGCAGGTCAATGAACGGTTCAGAATGAGGTGGAGTCACTGGAGGTCAGAGCTGACGGAGATGAGTGGAGGAAGAAGTCATACAGCCGGCCAGGCGCAGTGGCTCATGACTGTAATCCCAGCACTTCCGGACGCCGAGGCGGGCGAATCACCTGAGGTCAGGGTCTCGAAACCCCGTCTCAAAAAAAAAAAAAAAAAAAAAAAAAAACCAAAAAACAAACATTAGCCGGGCGTGATAGTGGGCGCCTGTAATCCCAGCTACTCGGGAGGCTGAGGCAGGAGAATTGCTTGAACCCGGGAGGCGGAGGTTGCAGTGAACCGAGATAGCGCCACAGCACTCCAGCCTGGGCAACAGAGGCTCCGTCTCAAAAAAAAAAAAAAAAAAAAAAAAAAAAAAGACACATAGCCAAATGGCAGTGCCTTAAACGGAATGGGGATTTTTGTGCAATACAACAAAACCCAGCGGTCTGGAAGTGGCAAGTATGACTTTTTTTTTTAAATGCCGACTCCAATTCCCAACCCCTGGGCTCAGAGTAAGAAAATGAGCTAGAGCTGTCTCCTGAAGCCTGTCAGTGGTAAGGAGCAGCCATCTTAGGCGAGGGGGGTTTTAACCAGGGCAGTGAGGCAGGGAAGGGGAAGGAGCTTTCTGTGAGGAGCTGAAGGGTGCAGGGCAGCTTGTTTATCATGTTTCAGTGAAAATCTCTGTGAAGGAGGGAAGCGGTGAAACCTGAGGGAGGAGAGAGGAAGCACGGAGCAAAACCAGGACGTGGGTGGAGGACACAGGTGATAAGAGTTGCTTCTGTTCTGAGCCATAGCCAAGGAAAATGTAGACCTCAAGGTTTTAAAGGAACTCTGGGAGAAAGTGCCTTGATGTCAGCGCAATTTGAAGCTCAAATGAAGCTCATGGTTAGCGTCCTGCTGTGGTCATTAGGTCAAATTGAAGCCATTTCTGGAAAGCGATAAAGTAAGTCATGCTATAAATCACATTATAGGCAGTTGCTTATAGTCAGAGGAGAACAAAATCGTTTAAATACCTTCAAGCACTTCAGAAATGCCCATTTATCCTCAAATTGTTTTAATTACAAGTCACTCAGAATTTCTTTAAGGCAATTCCCTTGAGAAACTGTCTAAATTATACTTCCTCACCTTACCTGCTGGTAGTGTGCACCTGAAAATAATGGAACTGTATTTCTTTAGGTATGTTTAATAATTACAAAATCCACTTGACCACCTGTTCTGAAATAGCATGTGCCTGTGTCACTCTCACCCTATAGCTATTTTCCTGTGGGCCAAAACAAATTCTCCTGAGTTCTCCACTCAAGTTCCAATATTTCTTTGTGCTTCCTCTCCCCTCTCCCAATGGCTCTAGCAGTGTAGGTTGGAGGAGAATTCTGGCTAGTCTCACCTCCACAGGGAGAGACAGTATTACGAAGCATTAATGCCCAAATTAGGCGACAGGTCATGATTTTCCCACAACTGGAGATGGCAGGTTTTTAAACATTTTTTAAAATTTGTAACCTACCTTTTCATCACATAAAAATGGCAGTTTTGAAGTTATTTTCCTATGCCTAGATCATCATTCTTGAAATGCTACTCCAGTGTTAGGGAAGTGATAAGTTCCAATACATTTGCCATATTACACAGGAATAGTTTCGTATTTGAAAGAGCCTGAATCTAAATATGTAGTTGTTGCTATTAAGTTTACTATATTTGAACCTATTTGTCTTAAAAAAGGGTATAACACAAAATGTAGTTAAATATGTATAAAATAATAAAAATAGGTAAAATAATTGTAGATAGGAGAATATTTATAAATTTAAATGTCTAAAATGACATTAATTATAGAAATATGTAAAATGTACAAATAAGAGATGTATAAATAAAATATAGTTAAAATCATTAAGGATTCTCTGTTATATGTAGTCACAATAAGATTTTGAAAAAAATTTTGGAAAGGCTTTTTTTTTTGACTCTACTAATTATATTTAAATTATTTGTCAAGAGTTTGGTCCAAGTGCTGTAAATATATTGTTTCTTTTGTCATAATTTTCAGTTGAAAGGCTGGTAGCCTTTTCAGTAACATAAACTTTTGGAGGGGATGACCATTACTTAGGATAGGAGGAAAAAACCTCTAAACAGCAACAGTAACTTCCCAATTTGATATAATTTGGATATTTGTTCCCTCACATCTCATGTTGAAATGTAATCCCCAGTTTTGGAGGTGGGGCTGGTGTGAGGTGTTTGGGTTATGGAATGGGTCCCTCATGGCTTGGGGCTGACTTCACAATAGTGACTGATTTCTTGAGAGATCTGGTTGTTTAAACGTGTGTAGTACCTTCCCCCACCACTCTCTTGTTCTTGCCTAGTGAGATACCTTCTCCCCCTCTGCCTTCTGCCATGATTGTAACCTTCCTGAGGCCTTGCCAGAAGCTCATGCCGGTGCTACGCTTCCTGTACAGCCTGCAGAACGGTGAGCCAATTGAACCTCTTTTCTTATAAATTACACAACCTCAGGTTTTTCTTTATAGCAATGCAAGAACAACATAACATACAAATTAACAAACACGTGGGGCCAGTTAATAAAAAGTCAGGCTCAAGAGGTCAGGGGAGACAATCTTCCTTAGGTTCCAAGAAGGTTAAAAAAATTAAACTGATCTGGAAAAAAGTAGTATGTTAAAATGAACTCCCTGTACTAAAACCAGAAAGGGAGTAGCAAAATTGAAATACAAATATACCAACGCTTATGGGAGGACATTCTACTGGGTTGATGTTGTCTCTTGACCTGAAAATTAAGAGTACTTCTGTGTAGGCTGAATCTCCCTTCCCCCAAATAGGTAACAAGTAAGCTTGCAGTTGTGTCGTGTGATATGCAACGTACCCAGAGAATATTGTATAAGGGGATTCAGAATCTTAGTCTACTCTGTTGGCTTAGTAGATTGTCAACCAAGATTCAGCCAATCTTGAATCTACTCTGTTGGCTTAGTTCAGGTTAGCAGCCAATCTCCATATGACAATTTTGTTTAGTATAACTGAACTCATACAATGAAATGAATTTTGGGGGATCAGGGGCATAATATTTTGGACTGTCATCTCAGTAGATCTGGAAAGCACAGCATTGCATCAAAAAGTATTATTCCTGAAGTTTAAGGTCTCATAGAGTTTGCCTTGCTAGGTTTTGAACTTGCTTGAGGCCTGTCACTCTTCTTTTTCTCTTTTGTCTCCCTTTTGGAATGAAACCACCTTTGCAAAGATAATGACAGTGAGAGAGATCTAACATGACTGACTCCATCTTGCTGCTAGTCTCACAGGCTGGCTGTCCTTGCTCATTCCTGGGTGTAGGCCAAGCTAACTTTGGGAGAAATTTAGTTTATAGTTTAATCTTAAAGCAAGGATGATAATAGCCCCTCCCCAAACTAAGCTGCCTTTTGTAAAACTAATGAAAGGCCATGAGGTTAGGATTATGAGAGGGGCATGAAGTTTGCTAAAATGTAGATGTAGTTAAATGATACCAACTATTGTTCTAGAGGTCACAAGATTTGTGACTTCCCCAATTACTTCTGTGGATAATGTCACTACTGTAGAACTTAAGATTGGTCTTTTGAGATATTTTTCAGACTTTTGCATTTTGGCAGATGACTAACCCCACTCACAGGTCACTGACTCCACCCAGAGGCAGACTCAGGGCACAAGTACAATTTTCCACACTGCTATGATTGCATCCCCAACCCATTAGCAGCACTCATTCCCTAGTCCCCTGCCCACCAAACTGTCCTTAAAAACCCCTAAACTTAGAGCCTTTCGAGAGATTGAGTAATAACTCCATCTCCTGCATGGCCAGCCTTGCATCAATTAAACTATTTTTTTATTGCAATGCCACAGTCTCACTGAATTGATTTTGTCTGTGCAGCAGGTAGGAAGAACTGGTTGGGCAATTACAAGAATGGGATATCTCTTCTATGCCTGAATCACCATTGTATTTTGGAAGCACTAACTTGTTTGGCTTCACAGGTTCACAGCTAGAGAGAAATTTTACTTTAGGACGAATAGTACCTTGAGACTTACCCTTTTCACATTTATATGATATTGAGATGAGACTTTGGACTTTAGATTTTAGAGTTGATTCTGGAATGAGTAAAGACTTTTGGGGCTGTTGGGGTGGAATAAATGCATTTTTCATGTGAGAAGGACATGGATTTGGGGGAATTAGGGGCAGAATGTAATAGACTAAATGTTTATACCCTCCCCACCAAATTCATATATTGAAACCCCCAGTGTGATGGTGTTTGGGGATGGGGCTATGGGAGGTAATTAGGTCATGGGGGTGCAACCTTCATGATGGAATTAGTACCCTTATAAAAAATGATATGAAAGAGCTTGCCTCTTTTTCTGCTCTCTGCCATGTGAGGCTACAACGAGAAGATGGCCATCTGCAAACCAGGGAGAGGGCCCTCACAGATGCTAGATCTGCCAGTGCCTTGATCTTGGACTCCCCGGCCTGCAGAACTGTGAGAAATTGTTAAATTGTTTAAACCACCCAGTCTCTGGTATTTTACAGCAGCCTGAATAGACTAAGACAATACATATAAAGGGCCATAAGTGGTCTAGAACTGAGACTTAATTGAGCGTAATGTGTGAAATGTGTAGTTGTCTCAAAAAACTATTTATATCCAGTGACATACAGAGGAGTCAAAGAACCTTCTGGAAGCAACAGTAATAACCTGTCTTTTGCCGTGACTTTCAAGGAAGTTCAGGTGTGTGTGTGGGCATGTTGTGATAATGAGGGTAAAGGACAATGGAATTCAGGTTTCATGTAGGAACAGGGGGGATGCTGAGGGTCTGAGGAAGTTATAATTTCAGATATATAAGAGAGAATGTTACATACACTTGAAACCGACCCTATCCAGCCAGGAGGAGTGTTTTTTGGAGGAAGCCCGTGTCTTTTCACTTCGAAAGATTCTACCAAGCTCCCAAGACTCCAGAAAATGGGAGATCTACAAGGATCTGTACTTAGCATAGCAGAAGCCAGTGTGGCACAGTTAGGACAGCACAGGTGACAGTTCAGAACCAGAGGCCAGCAGAGGTGAGGAATGATGGGGGTCTTCTGATAAGCTGAGGTCACTGGTTGCCTGCTAATCACAGATCATGTATTAGTCTTTGCCTAGTAACCTCAGGGATGGCTTTGTGGGGCTAGAGATGTTTGTATCTTTATTTTTTATTTTATTTATTTTTTTTTTTTGAGACGGAGTCTGGCGCTGTCGCCCAGGCTGGAATCTTTAATCTGAGGGCTCTAAATCTATGCTCTTTCTGTTGGGTCTGCATTCTTCTGTATACCATGGTGGTGATGGCTGGGGGTTGAGAGGTGGTAGCAGTGGGTATAAATCTTGGTTGGAAGAAACATTTGCAAATTGGAGTTGAAGTTGAAAATACATCTACTATTTGCCTAACCAGATGGTACTTCCTATGTAACCCCTCTAAACACTCCCTACTTGCAGTGCCTCAGGAATAGTTTAGGAGTATTTCTGTTTAACCATTTCATGCCTGATATCATGTGGGTTACATTTGCTTTAAACTGTATCTCTTCAGACTGGTATGTCTTTGTCACACAGAGTCTGATCACTCCCGAGGACTTGGGAGACAGTTTTGAAAATTCATTTCTAACCGGGTGACCATCTTGTGGTGCTTATACAGATTTGATATTTTCGATCAAGCTACAAAGAACTACTAGTTCCAAGGGAGCTTATCAAATTATAGAAAATTACTAGTTCCAAAGGATGTTATATGGTGCTCCCTGTAAGTTTGTGAATCACTTGGTTAAATGATGTAAAACAAGTTTCTTTATTGCACTATTTTTCAGGGTCTTTAATATGCTAATGTACATTGGAAAAAAGAGAAGATGATATAATATTAGACATTTCACTAATTTATTTGAATATTTTTCACAGAATACTTATTAACATCTTTTTCTCACATAATTATAGTTAATAACTTTCAGGATAATACTTTTCTAAGAAATAAAGTTAGAGAAATATTGTTTTACAGAAATTAAAAACATTAGCCTGACCTTTTGAATTTCTATCAACCCCTGGCAGAGCTGAGCTATTATTTCTAGGTAATTCCAGCTTCATTAACAAGATTATATTAGCCAAATTACCTCTCTGAGCCATTGAGGAACAATCTGTCACCTCCTGTCCTAAACTTCCAAATTATTATCTTGGGAATTAACATCTAGTTCACTAAAAGAAAAACGGATTCTCCCCAGTGGAAGAACTCCAATTGCTTGGTTTATAGTCATGGTTATACAGTTTTCCTATTTTTATTAATTTTTTTTTAAAAAATTGCTAAAACAAGAGTAATTTGCCTAGTTTTACTGTTGAGTTTTAGAAATTTGTTTTATTATAATTTGGTATAGTAAATAGTCATTTTCCAGAAGGATGATTGTCAGAATCAGATCTCTTTCTTAGCCAAAAATAGGAGCAGCCCAGACTGCTCTTTCTCCTGCTTGAGATGGCATAATTTATGAACAAAGGGCCTTTGAATGTGATGTTCCCAGATGGAGGCTTTCAGTAGAGCTTGAACTTGCTGGTTCTTTAAAGTTCTTCTAGGAGTGAGAAATAGCTCAAATCATGAGTCTCTAGGTGGCACAGAATCTTACAATCTCCAGGTACTCATGGTTGGGGGACAGGTGTCTGTAAGGACTGTGGATAATGTAGTATGTGATACAAAGGAAGGGCAAAAAATTAGCATGCACTCTCTGATGGGTTAAAAGAAAAGCCCTGCGTGGATGTATATTTTTAAAATGGTATACGTGACCTCAAATTGTGGGTCTACAAACTGTTTTACTTTTACCTATCTAGCAAGTAATCATTTTGTAGACACAAAGCAATATGCCGCCATTTTTTCAAGGTATCTTTAAAACCAAATATTTGATAATCCATCTAAATATTTGAAAAGTGTTTAATTAATTGTTTACTTTTATGAAATGACACTGGGTAATAGGATATTGTATTAGTCAAAATGGTCTAGGTTTTCTATGTTAACAAATACCTCCAAAACCTCAAAGGTATAGCCTAAAGATTTATTTTTCATCCACACTATATTGATAGCATAAACAGGTTCATCAATGGGTAAACTACAAATCTGCTCCCCATAATCTTGACTCTGGGGTCAGGCGGGTGCAGTAACCTTTACCTGGATCATTACTAGCTTTGTGACAGAGGGGGAAAAAGACAGTAAGCCATACGCTGGCTCCTATAGCTTCTGTCCAGGAGTGACACAAGTCACTTTGGCACATTTCATTGGCTGAAAAGAAATCACAAGACCAAACATGACATCAATGGGGGTGGCAAAGTATAATCTTTGCCCAAACAGGAGCAGTGAATATTTTTGAACAAGAATGCAGTTTACCGTGGAGATCCTGACTTTGTGTTAAAGGGGTGCAGGCTATAGGGGACAGGGGAGGATAGACTCAAGGAAACCATTGCTATGCTAGAAGTTGGGTGCCAATTCTAGTCTAGATGCTCTTGGGTCCAGCAGCTCATTTTTTTATCTTACTTTTTCAACACACACCAATCCCCTCAATGCTTGAGTGTCCCAGCTCCTGAAGGTAGGTTTCGAAGTATTCTGGTTCAGTCTAGGCAGATCTTACAGCGTAATCTTTGCTTTGGAGGTTGTCTGGACTCCAGAAAACGTGTGCAGCTTTGAAATGGCTATAAAGCTAACCTTGAAGTGCCAGAGCATTCAGATGTCAGTGCCATCTTCTTGCCAGCATGGCAAGAACCTTTTGCCATGGCTCCTCCTCTGACCCATAGGCATGCTAAAGAAATCCTGGGTATGAGTGTGTGTATGTCTATGGGGGGATAACGACCTAAAACCTACACCACTCTTTCTAAAGAGCCAGAGGAGCCCTCATTGAAATACAAACTTAGTAGGCACCCCACAATTCCTGAGCTTATGAGAGGAGAAGGGAGGGTGAGTAAATTTGACTTTTTTTCATCCAGAACCATTATTTTATCCAGAGTAACTCCATTTTTACTGCTTACCTAATTGGGAAGCCTCACAAGATTGAGTTTGTGAATAGAAATCTATTGAAACCACAGTGTTACAGAGCATGAAGGCAGGTGCTTAAATCAGATAAATATAGAAATAAAATTTAAGGAAATTTCTACTTGTAAAAGCCTTTAGAGCAGCTGGGAGTGGTGGCTTACGTCTGTGATCCCAGCATTTTGGGAGGCTGAGGTGGGAAGATTGCTTGAACTCGGGAGTTTGAAACCAGTCTGGGCAACATAGTGAGACCTTGTCTGTACTAAAAATTTTTTAAAATTAGCTGGATATGGTGACTGGTGCCTGCAGTCTCAGCTACTAGGGAGGCTTAGGCAGAAGGATCACTTGATCCAAGGAGATTGAAGCTGCAGTGATTGCTCCACTGAATTCCAGACTGGGCAATAGAGTGAGACCAGGTCAATCACTCAATCAATCAATCAATCAATCAATGCCTTTAGAGCCTCTTTTATTAAGAGGAGATGATATGTATTTTCTTTTTTTAATTGAAATTTTATTTTACTTTATGTTCTGGGATACATATGCAGAACGTGCAGGTTTGTTACATGGGTATACATGTGCTATGGTGGCTTGTTGCACCTATCAACCCGTCATCTAGGTTTTAAGCCCCACATGCACTAGGTATTTGTCCTAATGCTCTCCCTCTCCTTGGCCCCACCCCCCAACAGGCCCCAGTGTGTGTTGTTCCCCTCCCTGTGTTCATGTGTTCTCATTGTTCGACTCCCACTTATGAGTGAGAACAGGTGGTGTTTGGTTTTCTATTCCTGTGTTAGTTTGCTTAGGATAATGTTTCCAGCTTCATCCATGTCCCTGCAAAGGACGTGATCTCATTCTTTTTATGGCTGCATAGTATTCCATGGGGTATATTTTCTTTATCCAGTCTATCATTGATGGGCATTTGGGTTGGTTCCATGTCTTTGCTATTGTAAATAGTGCTGCAATTAACATATGTGTGCATGTGTCTTTATGGTAGAATAATTTTTATTCCTTTTGGTATATACTCAGTAATGGGATTGCTGGGTCAAATGGTATTTCTAGTTCTAGATCCTTGAGGAATCACCACACTGTCTTCCCCAATAGTTGAACTAATTTACATTCCCATCAACGGTGTAAAAGCGTTTCTATTTAAGGAGATGATATATATTTTCACTCACATATTTAATCTTTCAGTTTAAACCCATTTCCTCTCAACCTGTCATTGGCAGTGACCTGGAAAAGCATTTGTGTGTGTGTGTCAAAAACAGTATGGATTTTATCCTTTTTGCTCTTCTTTCAACTCTGCAACCACTTCTTTTGGGACTTTTAAGTTGTACTATATATTTTTATTTTAAAACATTAAAAAAATTACAGAATATTTGTAAGCCCATTTCAAAGACTATTTTTTCCTGTAGCACTTAAGGATAAGCTAGTAACCTAACCGTCATCACTTCTGTTTCTTTAATTTCCTACAAACAAGAAGTCTCTTACATAACCACAATATAATCATTATATTAAATTGAAAATGCTATCATAACAAAGTTTCACAGACTGGGTGGCTTAAACAACAGAAATTTATTTTGCTCACAGTTCTGGAGGCTGGAAGTCCAAGATCAATGTGTTGGCAGCTTTGGTTTCTCCTGAGGTCTCTCTCCTTGGCTGGCAGATGGCTGCCTTCTCACCATGTCCTCACATGGCACTCCTAATATCTCTCTCCCTCTGTGTCCAAATTTCCTACTTTTATAAGGATACCAGTCAGACTGGATTAGGGCCCACCCAATGGCCTCATTTTTTTTTTTTTGAGACGGAGTCTCGTCCTGTTGCCCAGGCTGGAGTGCAATGGCGCAATCTTGGCTCACTGCAAGCTCTGCCTTCCAGGTTCAAATGATTCTCTTGCCTCAGCCTCCTGAGTAGCTGGAATTACAGGTGTCTGCCACCACGCCCTGCTAATCTTTGTATTTTTAGTAGAGACAGGGTTTCACCATGTTGGCCAGGCTGGTCTCGAATCCCCTATCCTCGTGATCTGCCCACCTCGGCCTCCTAAAGTGTTGGGTTTACAGGCGTGAGCCACTGCAACTGCCCACTCAGTCACTTCTTTAAAGGCCTTATCTCCAAAAACAAAAATCACTTCTGAGGTGCTGGGTGTTAGGCTTTGACATGTGAATTTGGGGAGAAGGATACAATTCAGCCATAACAACCATCAAAGTCAGGAAGTTAACATGAATGAAGTATGACCATCTTCAGACTCCATTCACCAGACGTCCTAATAATATCCTTTATAGCAAAATAATCTAGTTCGGAATCACAGGTTGCATTAAGTATCATGTCTCTTTAGGCTCATTCCCTCTGGAGCACTTCCTTAGTTTTTTTTTTTGTTTTTTGTTTTTTTTTTTTTTTTTTTTAAACTTTCACAGCTTTGCTATTTTTGAAGTTACAAGTCATTGTTTTTGGAGAATGTTCCTGAATTTAGGTTTGTCTGATGTTTTCTCATGATTAGGTTCTGATTATACATCTTCTGCAGTAACATCACAGAAGTGATGCAGGCTTTTTCTCATTGCATCCTCGCACATGGCACCAATTCTGATCAGTTCCATTACTGATGATGTTCACTTTCATTGCTTGATTAAAGTAGTTTCTGCCACAATCTTATTCCTTTTTCCTCTGTAATTAGCAAATATTTTGTAGGACGTTGTTGTGAAATTGTAAAAATATGTAAATATTATACTTTCAATTTGCTTGCATATTTATTTATAACTTGATTTTCTCAGGGTTTCCTAATTCAGTGCATTTTAATTCATTATTACCATTAAGTATTTTAATGACCCAGTTGTCTTAGATATGACCAGTGGGAACCCCTTCAGGATAATTTCTGGATTCTTTTGAAATATCTCATTCATTCTGTGAGCATTTTCTTGTTTTCTGGCACAACAAGATATTCCCAGCTCATTTCATGTTTTCCCTGCCCTGGCCCTGGAATTAGCCACTTTTCCAAGGAGCTCTCATTTCTTTCAGTGAAGAATGGTATTTAGATCTGAGTGCTAGTATGGTCCTTGCTACTGGGATAGCAATATCAGTAGACAGAGCTAGAGAATATAAGTGTGTATGTGAATACATACATGTATACAAACATTTATATATATATGCACGTATATATATATTTCTGTATGAAAAAACGGACACACTCACATACACATAAAATTATGAGTTCACCCTGATACCTTCCAATCCAACACCACAGGCCTCATGCTAGTTCCCTCTCTTTTCATAGTGGTATTTCCCTTTTCTGACAGGGAGACACCTGGTACCCATTATGCTTAATGTATTTTTTATTTGATCAGTTCTCCCAAAAGTCACGAATTTCTTATCACAGCTGCCTCACCCTTCAGTGGGCAGGTTCCCTTATCACCCAGCTCTGGCTCTGATACCCCACACTGGGTCCTTCCTGACATGTATACCTTCCTCATCCTCCTTGGGCTTTGATACCTGCTGTGGACCACTGTGCCTCCTGTCCCCGTCCTGGTCGGGACACGTATGTTATTCTGTCCCACCTAATGGCTTTAGGACTAAATTTCTATGGAAGGGAAAGGAATGAAAGGGGAAGTGGAAGATCATGGGTCTGGAATCACCTTAAACCTATGCAAACTATAGAATTGTATCTACAGTATTGTTAAGCATGTGAAAGTACCACATAGCCCAGAAAGAATATATAGGGTTTTTTTTTTTTTTTGGTTGAACTAATTGCACATGTTACCATGTTCTTTCTGTCACATATTCATAATTAATGCTAGCTTCTGAGTTTGACTCTCAAATAAGAAGAGATATACACCTGCTGGACAATGTCAGTTACCTAGAAAGTACCCAAGAAGGGAAGTGCACTAGGAGTTGTCCCATCTTGTATCTGTGCGGGAAACCACTCTGGTTCTTTTAAGCAAGCAGTAACTCAAAGAACAAGTATATACCATATGGCTAGGACCTGTGGACGCTGCTATCTTGGATTTGTAGAATTCTTTCTTAAATACTGTATTCTGGGGAATGTTCATATAATGCAAATGGGCTAGTTATACATGACAGCTACAGAAGAAACAAAATTAATAATAGATCAGAAACGAATGCTATTTGCTGTTCACAATTTTTCAAAACATGGCATTTGCCTATACATTTATTAATGTGCATGTGTGGATAAATGTATATGTAGTGGAATCCATTACAAGGTAATGTTACCTGACAGTCACACTGGGCCTTATTGAATCAGAAATTTTACTGTATTGAATTACAATTTAGGGAACATATTTTAACAGCAGTATTATAAATCCATCTATTTTAATGGTATCTCACTGTAACAATATAAATACTGTCAAGTATTAGTCTTTATCCTCTATAGGAATTTGTCATCTGAACAGATTAACAGTAATCTTTGCTTGTGTGGTTGTTCATTTTAGTATTTTTATGGGAAAATGTACAGATATGATATTGTATATAAAAATAGCACAACCAGATATCTATACAGAAATTAGCATAAATGAATCCTAATTCTAGAATTTACTTTCATGAAAGAAATGAGATTCATTTCTTTCCAAAAGGACACATTAGATAAGAAATATAAGAAATCCAATTAGTTTCCCATACCCTGCTTTCATTCTCAAACTATTTCATCAGAGCTGCTGCCTTGGTACTACTGCTTGGATTGGGTAGGAGAGCCAAATGTCTAGCAGGCTTACTCAGCCACTCCTAACACTAAGACATGAAATATAACCTGTATTTATAATGCAGTTTGAAAACATTTGCTTAGAATGTGTTTTTCCCCACAAGGACAATTACATTTAAGTTAAAAACAGCTGATTCTGGAGGGGTGTCTTTTTGTTTATTTACCGTATCTTACTGGAAAAAAAAATTCTGATTTTCTTGAATTCTCTTTATATTCAAGGTAGTTGGAAAAATAACTATTTACTTCCGTTACTTCTATTCCTGCTTTGGAAACTGTTCTTTTTCTGTTTTTCTTTTTTTCATTATGCTTTTCACTGCCTTTTGTCCTTCTCCTTCCTTCCCTGTCTGGGTTTTGTTAGTTCATATCCTCTCTGGATACGGTCAGAGTCATCAGTGATGGAAAATGTGACTGCCAGGAAGTCTACCTTCATCTTTAAAACTAAATAACTTGACAGCCTTTTAATTTACACTGTTGTCAGAGATGGCATGGAACATTTAGGGTTTGTTACTGATTTCTGACATTTACTCATTGAACAGTGTAGCAAATGAAATCCAGGAACTTCATATTGGTAAAAAGGCATACTAATTTTTTAATAATACATGTCTTTTAAAGTTTTTCTTTTAAGGAACTGTGACTATGGCCTTCTAGAAATGAATATTTTTGAGAGCTATAAGAATGTGTGTCTAGTCCTTGTGACAAATGACTTATAGACAATTGACCAGTTGGAAAAAGCCTAGAAGCTATGTTATCTGTAAATGCAACCTTCAAATTCCAATATTTATGAACAGGTCTCTCACACTTTACCATGATAAATGATGTCACAGGAAATAATTAAAAATGACCAGCTTTTAAAATAACTTTCATGTCTACAATTCTTTAGACCCTATGACTCAGGAATCACCTTTCCCTTATATGATGTTTGGTAAACTTCAATGTGTGTGCTGTATTTGATATCCAGGATTAGCTTGTTTCTTTTAAATTGTCTAGGGATGTGTCTAAAACATAAATAGTTTAAAGGTCAATGGAAATTTAAAAATCCAAACATCCAATAGAAAGTATAATGAAATAACAAATCAGAATTAATTTTCTCTTATTTTTCATCCACATTTACTTTGTAACATAAACCAGCTTTCTAGGTTAATAGATACTTATGAGCTAATACATATTTGATGTTAACTGTTACACAAATGTATTATCATTTAAAAATTTTTTAAATCCTTTAAAAATTTTTATAAACAAAGCTTTCTTTTTAGAAATCATATCCTTTTCGATAAAAATCATTTTTATTTCTTTTCTTTTTTTCTTTTTTTGAGACAATCTTGGCTCACTGCAGCCTTGACTTCCCAGGCGCAAGCCATCCTCCCACCTAAGCCTCCCACGCAGTTGAAACTACAAGCATGTCCCACCATGCACAGCTAATTTTGTTTATTTTTTGTAGAGATGAGGTCTCTACTCACTGTGTTTCCTGGACTGGTCTCCAACTTCTGGGTTCAAGCACTCTTCCTGCCTTAGCCTCCCAATGTGCTGGGGTTACAGGTGTGAGCCACCATGCCCGACTGATAAGCAGCATTTAATATATATTAATATATAAATATAATATATATAATTAATACATTAATACAATATAACCTGTTCACAGAAGGCTGAATGATCATATAGCCCAGTTATGGCTACCATTTATTAAACATTTATGACACATTAGGCTCTTTCATATAGCTCGTTTAATTCTCATGTCAACTCTACAGGTAAATAACATTATGTTTCTTTTATGGATAAGGAAACTGAGGCTCAGTGAGCTTAAGTAATTTTTCCATGATCCACAGATAGAAAATGATAGAGTGATATAGAAACTTAAGTCTTGCATTTGAAAAATCCATAAAAACCCTACCATTATACCACATAGGCTGGAATAAGTTACAATGCAATTTCACATGTATTTATCTCTTAAACCTGCTCTCACTGTTTACGTTCTGAAATCTGAACTATGGTTCCTAGGCTCATGCTTTCACTTTTCTCTATATTCAGTAAGTATTATAGAAAATTATGTAGAAGTATTTCTATTGAACATAATAGCCCTCCAATAAATACACTCAGCCCTCCAGATCCACAGGTTCCTATCCAACTGTGTGGATGCAACCAACTGCAGATTTTACAAATATTTTAAATATTTTTGAAATATTAAAACAATCCAGGAAGGTCCACAAAGCGAAATTTGAATTTACCATAAGCCAAGCACTATGTTGATTCCTTGTGAATGAAGTGATATATAGGCATTGTATTATGTATTAAATGTAATTTAGAGTTGATTTAGAGTATACAGGAAGATGTACATAGTGTATATGCAAATACTACCGCATTTAATCTAAGGGATGTGAGCATCCGTGGATTTTGGTATTCAAGGGGGATCCTGGAACAAATTCCCCATGGATACCTAGGGACGATTGCATTTACAGACTGAGTGCAGAATTGATCCTAGGACAATATCATTTTTCTCTTTTTAAATGTACCTTAATAAACACTGATCTGTGGAACATTGCATGTTGATGGAGACTGGACAGTTCTGGATCCCAGATCTCTACAGCAGCATACAAAAAAATAAGGCATTCATTGCTGATGCTGAAACAACTTCTCCTCCCTGTGGACTAGCTCTTAAGCCACAATGACATTTTACAAATACAATATTATTCAGCCAATCATTTCCCAAGATATGTGGAAATCTGAATGCAGACCATGTTTGTGTAAGTCTCAGTACACTTTTATGTCTGAAAAGTGAATTCAGTGACAGTTGTTACAAATGTCTCAGCCTCCTTTTGAAAGGCATCTCACTAAGGTCAAGAATTTAGAAACTAACTTTTTGTGCCTTTGGTCTCTGTCATGAAAACTTGAGGCTAAACATATTTGTGCTATGCAAACATTCAAAACAGCAGCTAGGTACTACATGTTTTAATGTAATTTTTATCTATGATATGCTGTGAAAATATTTCTAAGAAAACACCTATCTAACTGCTGTTTGATTGGAAACTTCTCCATTATATCAATTGTATTGAGACACTGAATAATAAGTACACTTTTTACTCCTCATTGGAATTTCTTTCATTTTTTTCCTTAGTTTTCTCATTTTTCCTAAACGAGATGTGCTTGTCACACAAAGTAATTATTAAGCATTGTGAGATTTGTGCTTCAATTGGAGATAAAAAATAAGATGCAAATGAGGTGAAAATAAGATTAAAACATTACCTCTTTGATTTCCATGGTTGAAATCAAAATGTCTGTTTACCTCAAGTACCCATCACATCATCTTTTCCTTTCTGCACGACCACAGTGGTAGAGGACGAAGCTCGCTCTCCTGCCACCATGGAGCCCAGAAAATTGCTCTCTTTCTCTTGTTTGTATTTCTGTACTCTGCACTAGTTGCTACCAGAGGTTGGCAGCAAGCATGTTAGAAATGAGACTAATGCTTTCTATTTCAAGTGGGTGATGGAGGATCCTAGAGGTAAAAGCTGCCCTTGAAGAGCCCACTTCATCTTGTAACAAGACTGCGGCCCGTCCTACTGGAATCTGGGTTACCGTTGGAAACCCAGTTTGTTACTTAGAGATGTGAGAAGTCTTGATTGACCTGTCCTCCCTCTATGGCTAATAGAACTGTCAGATCTCCTGTCACTCGGCCATCTCCAGCCCTGGAATATAATAAAGACCTTGAAGGTAATACAGGAAGTGGAGCATCCCAAGGGTATAGCCTTCTCAAAAATAAGGCTGCTTGTTGAACCCAATATTCTACTTCAAATGTTTGAATTCATAGCAAAGGGGAGTGAACTTGAAATAGCCTTTCTTTTGAAATCAGTATAATTTCCTTTTCCATTTCAGCATGTGCATATCACTTCAATCTATGAATGTCCCAAATGTAGCAATGAAAAGTCGAGCCTGGCAAGGTGAGAAAAGATAACTCAGAGGAGGCCATGATTTGTGTGTGTGTTTGTTGGGGATATGAGCAGGTAATAGTGGTTAGTTGTAAGGGGTGCTTTGTCTGAAGGAAAGCAAAAACCAAGGTTTTGGTAAATAACTATTAAATTCTATTCCATTTATTGAACCAGGCAATATACATTGAGCTCTTGATCTTAACTGGTATCATTCCCTCTGCTGAAGTTAGAGACAGAAGATCCCCTGACAGAGATGATTAATATTCACGAAACATTCATGTTCTCTCCTTAACATTTACATCCAGTGTCCCTTGCAGTGATGTTTGAACCATGAGACTAAGTTCTCATCAACGGAAGCTGAGCAGAGATAATAAACCATTTCCAGTCCTGACTGCTGAAAACATCTTAAGTGACTCTCCAGGTCTCTCTTCCCTTGCCTTTTGACCTTGGAGGCCACGAGTTCCAGATGGCATCACTACAAGGGAGGAGCAACCTGGATTCCTGGATTTCTGCTTAGAAGAGGACTGCCCTGGAGAGCTACCCAGTTACACTATGAATAAGTGAAAATAAACTTTTATTTTATTAAGCTGATGAGATTTCACGTTTGTTATCACATAGCATGGATTATCCCAGGAGTTCTCAAAATGTGGTTCCCAGACAGCAGCATCAGCATCTCCTGGGAATTTGTTAGATATGCATATTCTTGAGCTCACTTGAGGTCTAGTAAATCAGAAACTCTGAGGGTAGGACCCAGCGATCTGTGTTTTAGCAGGCCCTGCAGGTGATTCTGATACACTCTAAAGCTTTGAGAACCATAGGTCTAAATTACCTCATCAATATGGCAGAATCCTTGATCTCAAGGATCTCACGGTCTAATAGGCAGAGGCCCTTGTATCCTAACCTCCTCTCAATTTTCCCAAGGCCCTCTTGCCTTCACTGAAACCAGCCCATCTCCTGAGGACAGGACATTTCTTATAGCTATCTTAAAGTAGTGCTATTTATTCTTTTCCTACTCATGCCAAACCTGTGGTTGGTGATGAAACAAACTTGTTATCTTTGCTTCTTCCAACTTAGCACTCCCTTACCCTTTTATAAGAAAAAGTCTTTTGAAACGCATGCCATTCAGCTCTATCATTCTTTTTATTTCCTGGTTTATGTCATTTGGCAGCCTCTGGGTATCCATTTATTAATGACTTTGGCACGTGGATCACAGTCTTCACCTCCACCATCAGTATGGATCATTTCTATGCACGTTTATACTTGTTTAAATCTCTCTTAGATAAAATAAATTCCTGAACCTCACATAACCCTCCTACGTTTTTGTCCTGTTTCTCCTCTCCCTATTCACAATCAAATTTCTTGAAAGAGTTGTCTATAATCATTGTCTCCATTTTTTTTCACTCCTCTCAAATCCATTGCAATCTAACTTATGCCCTTAACAATCTACCAAAATACTATTTGTGAACATCACCAATGTCTTCAATGTAGCTGAATTCAGTGGATAATATCAGAGCTCAATTACCTGACCGGATTCTGATACCCACAGCCTTCTATTTGAGGTAATCTCTTCTCTCAACTTTTCTTATACACTTTTTTGTTATTGTAAATTTTCTGACCAGTTCTTCTGTGTCCTTCATGCATGCCCATCTTCCTCAAAGTATAGTCCTTGCTCCCCACCTCCTGTTTTACCTCATGCTGTATTTCTCCCCTAAGGAATATCAGCCCAAACTATATTTCAATTACCATGGATGCCCAGATGACTGACAAATGTATATTTTCATTCAAGACCTCCTGTCTAAATTCAATCCCATATGTCCAACTGTGCCCTCACTTCTCTTGATATCTCAAGCATATCTTAAACCCAACATGTCCAGCCCAAAACTTAGAATTTTTCCATATAACACTCAGCACTTCTTATCTCAGTAAAGGATATTCTCATCAGTCTATTTCTATTAGCCAGAAACCCATGAGTTGTTCTTGATGCTGACTTCTCCCTTACTCTTCGTATCCAACGTATCACCAACTCCTGTTAATGTGATCATGTTGAATATCTCTCAAATGTTCCTGTTTCTAACCTTTCCACCAGCATCATTCTTGTCCAAGCTATTATTCACTGTTATCTGGATCACTACATTTGCCCCTCAAGTGATGTATCCACATCTATTCTGTGTCATCTCATTCTTTTTTTCTAAAAATCTTCCAGTAGCATCACATTGTTCTCAGAATAAAGAAGAAAATGTTTATTATCCTATGACACCTCTTATATATTAGTCCTTCTTTCCTCTTACACCTCACTTCACACTCTTCCTTTTGGTCTCTTTCTAATGTTTAGCTGTGTGACCTGTTGCAAGTTACTTCACTTCATCGATTTTCAGATATCTGTAAAATGGTGACATTAATGTCAGTTTAATTGGACTTGCTATCTGAAACAGCATATCATAAATGGTAGGAGGGGTTCTAGTAATTATTAAAGATTTGCAGCAATTCTAATTCTGAGTTTAGATCCCTGATCAAATGGATTGTTCAATACAGATCACAAAATACTATGCTGCAAGTCATCTGTCTTCAATGTTTTAGCAGGACCATTTGTGATGAGAAATATAATTCCTGAGGAATTCTGGGTGGATCCTCGAGATGTGTGATTCCTCCCAGTCCTGAAAATGCTGCACTAGACAAGTCACACACATCTTTAAGGATTCCTTGCTGTAAATTCTCTTGGTTGAATTAGCTGAGTTGAAGATTTCTTAGCTCAGCAGTTCTTCTGGGTTTCAGTTTGGGCCTGCCGTCAATGATTCACAAAGAAAACATTAAAGTTAGGTTTAGATCATAAAAAGGCAATGTGGATGCTTCACATAGTGGGTGTAATTAGATCAATTACATGAAGTCTCAAGGTAATTATAAATGGAATATATATATATTTAAGTTCTGGGGTACATGTACAGAATGTGCAGGTTTGTTACGTAGGTATACATGTGCCATGGTGGTTTGCTGCACCCGTCAACCCATTATCTACATTAGGTATTTCTTCTAAAGCTATCCCTCTTCCAGCCCCCCACCCCCGACAGGCCCTGGTGTGTGATGCCCCTGCCCCTGTATCCATGTGTTCTCATTGTTCAATTCCCACTTGCAAGTGAGAACATGTGATATTTAGTTTTCTGTTCTTGTGATAGTTTGCTGAAAATGATGGTTTCCAGCTTCATCCATGTCTCTACAAAGGACATGAACTCATCCTTTTTTATGGCTACATAGTATTTCGTGGTGTATATGTGCCTCATTTTCTTTATCCAGTCTATCATGGATGGGCATTTGGGTTGGTTTCAAGTCTTTGCTATTGTGAACAATGCCGCAGTAAACATGTGTGTGCATGTGTCTTTATAGTAGAATGATTTATAATACTTTGGTATTAACCCAGTAATGGGATTGCTGGGTCAAATGGTATTTCTAGTTCTAGATCCTTGAGGAATCACCACATTGTCTTCCACAATGGTTGAACTAATTTACACTCACACGAACAGTGTAAAAGTATTCCTATTTCTCCACATCCTCTCCAGCATCTGTTGTTTCCTGACTTTTTAACGATCACCATTCTAACTGGCGTGAGATGGTATCTCATTGTGGTTTTGATTTGCATTTCTCCAATGACCAGTGATGATGAGCTTTTTTTTCATATGTTTGTTGGCTGCATATCCTTTGCCCACCTTTTGATGGAGTTGTTTGATTTTTTCTTGTAAATTTGTTTGAGTTCTTTGTAGATTCTGGATATTAGCCCTTTGTCAGATGGATAGATTGCAAAAATTTTCTCCCATTCTCTAGGTTGCCTGTTCACTCTGATGATAGTTTGTTTTACTGTGGAGAAGCTCTTTAGTTTAATTAGATCCTATTTGTCAATTTTGGCTCTAGTTGCCATTGCTTTTGGTGTTATAGTCATGAAGTCTTTGCCCATGCCTGTGTCCTGAATGGTATTACCTAGATTTTCTTCTATGGTTTTTATGGTTTTAGGTCTTATGTTTAAATCTTTAATCCATCTTGCGCTAATTTTTGTATAAGGTGTAAGAAGGGATCCAGTTTCAGCTTTCTGCATATGGCTCACCAGTTTTCCCAGCACCATTTATTAAATAGGGAATCCTTTCCCCATTTCTTGTTTTTGTCAGGTTTGTCTAAGATCAGATGGTTGTAGATGTGTGTTTCTGAGGCCTCTGTTCTGTTCCATTGATCTGTATATCTGTTTTGGTACCAATACCATGCTGTTTTGGTTACTGTAGTCTTGTAGTATAGTTTGAAGTCCGTTAGCGTGATGCCTCCAGCTTTGTTATTTTTGCTTAGGATTGTCTTTGCTATGCGGGTTCTTTAATTTCATGTTGCTCAAATTGTTTCCAGCTTGAGAAAATGTCATGCCTGGATCTGTCTTTGCTATGCGGGTTCTTTAATTTCATGTTGCTCAAATTGTTTCCAGCTTGAGAAAATGTCATGCCTGGATCTTTAGGTCCATTATTTATCTAACATCTATCCCATGTTAACCTTTTGGATGATACTTATTTGGAAAAACTAACTGAAATATATTGTCTTAAAGGACCATTGAATATGGGATGCCAAATGAAGCCTATGTGTTTGTTCTTTAAAATATTTTTCTTCCCTTTTATCCTCTAACAATATAAATGTAGGAAAGAATTAGAATAGACCTATTAGTATCATCATGCAAAATTAAGAAGAATTAATAGGCCACACAGTTCCAGCATGATGATTCTAGTCACCCTGGTGATGTGCATTTAACAGATTTTTCAGGGTCGCATGTAATCTACCTGGGCACTTCCATGTGTGAACAAGATGCCATGAGGATTTTCATGACATGGACTGGTTCCTTCATTGACTTAGTGTAATAACTGGTCTTTTTAACTATATAAATTATTATTATTTTTGTTCTGAAAGAAGCAAGTCAAAATCATGTTAAAATCTATGAAAACATTATCATTTGCCAAAACAGCTGTGACAATAATGAAACACCTTCATTTATTTACCAATGGAACTATAAACTGAAAAGAGCTTAGTGAGTAAGGATGAATACAATGTCCTTATATATGAGTTCCTGACACAACAAAATGGGTACAACACAGTGAAATGTGAAATAACATTGTTTTATTACTCACTATGATCTACCCAGCTCTATTATATGAATAAATGAACCACAGACAATTGACAGGGCAGGAAGGCCTAGTGGGTCTGCTTAATAAAAAGACAAAGTGAAAACTATGAAGGTCTGGGTAGAGTATTTTGGGGGAAACATCCTATTAAAGATACTCATGGAGCCTGCCAGGGGGCCCTCAATGTTCAGATAATCTAAGAATCACTTTGGTAACTAGTGACTGTCTTGTTAATAGAAATACCTCTTCACCATTGGTAGGCAGTAAGTAATCTTTTTCATAGATTAGCGAACTTCCATTAAATTCTACAAGTACTTATTGAGCAACTATCATGTATGTGTTTAGTATTGTGTCAGGGACTGAGAATGCTAGAATTTAGTATTGTAAGGCTAATAGCAGCTAAATAGGGAGATGTCACATCTGATGACCAAATAGTTAATAGTCAAAAGCTGTGAATTATTTTCTAAATTAATGGTATACATGTTATACATGCTTTAAGAATTACAAGGGGGATGAGAATGCCATGAGATGCAAAATATTGAGGTCGGTTTCATGTATGATGTGAAGTTTGAACTCTGTCTTGACTGTCTTGGAGAACAGATAGAATTTTAAATGGGAAGAGAGGAATGGAAGAGACTATTCTTTGATAGAGACCAGCTTGAATAAAGTCACAATGATTAGGTAGACTAAACCTGAATTTCCAAGACATGAACATAACCACCTGGTTGTGGTGAAGGACTCACGTTTAGAAGAGTGAGAGAAAAAGTTTTTGAAAGATTTATTCAAGATTGCTTCACTAGTAACTGCAAAACGAAGACAGAGCCTGGTTCTCAGTTTTGTTACTCATGCTTTCTTGCTTTAACATGTAATCTTCCTCTTTTTTCTCTCCACACATAATTCATCTGTCCCCCAAATCCACTTCAAATCCATTTATATTTTCTACACATCTTCATATTATATTGTGTAGACCGAAGCTTATTAGCACATATACTTGATATGAATTCTTATCCAAGCACTGAATACAGTTTGCCCCTACTGAATGCAAAAGTTGGTTACTTTTAGCTGCTTCTTAAGTATTATAAGTATTTTTTTTTTAAGGAAAATAATTATTTGTATGATATATTGTCTGGATACCTGACTTGAAGCAAATATGAAGGTCTTACATAGGTGATTATGCCACATACACCGTGGTTTTGTACACAGAAGATGCTCAATTTCTGAATACATAAATATATGAATAAATACGTGTAGGCTTCCTTACCAACTTTAATCCTTCTAGAATGATTGGCATGTGTTGTTGTGAGTTTAGAGATTTCATAGTGAATGAGAGGATTTTAACTTATGCAACAAACGAGAGAGAGAACTTCCTAGATTACTTCATAGACAACTTGGCTCCTTACAAGTACAATCAGAAGTAACTTTTATAAAAATTATCAATGAAATATAGTCAAATTATAAAAAAAGTTATATTTTACTAGTCATGAATTAGAACAGAAGTCTACATCTATTATTTATTAAATTGTCTCAGTCCACCTCTGGATGTGGCTTGGAATCATTTCCATGTGGCTTTTTCTTTTTTTTTTTTGATGGAGTCTCACTCTGTTGCCCAGGCTGGAGTGCAGTGGTGCAATCTTGGCTGACTACAACCTCTATCTGCTGGGTTTAAGCAATTCTCCTGCCTCAGCCTCCTGAGTAGCTGGGACTACAGGTGCGTGCCACCATGCCCAGCTAATTTTTTGTATTTTTGGTAGAAATGGGGTTTCACCATGCTGACCAGGCTGGTCTGAAACTCCTGACCTTGTAATTCACCAGCCTTGGCCTCCCAAAATGCTGGGATTACAGGCATTAACCACCGTGCCTGGGCAATAATGTGGCTTTTCTATAATAACTGATTGAAATTTCCTGTTTCTTTGGACTTCAGGAAGCTTGGGGTCAAATTTACAACCCAATTATAATTGTTCATGCTGTACCTTTGTGTTTGATTGGAGTTTTAGAATGCATTTGTCATATTGTGTGTGTTTTTGCAAAAAATGCCTCCAATTCTCTGTTAAGAGTGATAAGATATAAAGGAGTAAACATTTTTAAAACACATAGCCTGTTCCAGGCACTGTGTTAGATATTGCAGATGTAAATCAAAACTTGATTAATAAATCGTAGAAAAGAATATTGAAGCCTAATAAAAATTGGTAAAATTTCTCCATTCCCTGAAGTTATGTCAGTTCAAAGAGATAATATGGCAGATAGATGGAACCATAAATTTTCATTGGATGTTGAAGTAGAAAGGACTAAAGAGGGTATTTAATACAGTGTTTCCCAGATGTGTTACATAGGGCACTACTGCAGAAGATAGTAGTCATTTTGGGCGACAGAGCGAGACTCTGTCTCAAAAAACAGAAAAAAGAAAAGCATAAATATAAACCCTTTCTGTGGTCAAATAATGGCAGTGCAGGCAGGGCGCAGGCTCATGCCTATAATCCCAGCACTCTGGGAGGCCGAGGTGGGCGGATCACTTGAGGTCAGGAATTTGAGACCAGCCTGGCCAACATGGTGAAACCCTATCTCTACTAAAAATACAAAAATTAGTCAAGTGTGGTGGTGTGTGCCTGTAGTCCCAGCTACTCAGGAGGCTGAGGCAGGAGAATCTCTTGAACCCAGGAGGCAGAGGTTGAAATGAGCAGAGAGTGCACCACTGCACTCCAGTCTGCATAACAGAGCAAGATTCCATCTCAAAAATAATAATAATAATAATAATGGTAGTGCAAAATTAATAGTAGGCAACATGGCTGGTGCCTTGGGAAAAATTAAGGAAGTGGTTTCAAACTACTGGTTGTCATTGCCACACACTTACAATTTAAAAAACAAAAGGCCAGTTTTACTTAGGATCTTCAATAGAGTAGTATAAATTTGTTTTTTATTTATACTGTTATTTATACTGTTACTAAATCTTGGCTATTGAGCATACATGTTTTTAATCCTATGTGACTAAGTGGAAAGTATGCATAGAAAACACTTCTACTGCATGTGAGTTATGATGGTTATCTTGAGGAAAAGGACTTGTGGAGTTGAACTAACCATATTTTTCTTGGAACACCATTTTCAGTTGAAAGAATGACTAATGCACAAACTGTTGGTATTAAGACATGACTACTTGGCTAATTTTATTTTTTTAATGAACAAATTGGTTCTGTCACTTTAAGGAAAACTGATAGCATTTGTTGCCAGTGATAAAGTTTGAGCTTGCAAGTGACAATTTGAGTTTTAGAAAATTTGTATTTGCCACCATGAACTTGATAACTTTCCAATACATAAAGACTTTTCTGATGAGAATGGTGAGGATATTAATGAATGTGTTTTTGATAATACATAATGAAATGCACCAACATTTGGGAGATCTCCATAACTCAGGGAATCAAGATAGTCCTAATGTCACCAAATTATGCCTGGGTAAAAGATCCGTTCAAAGAGTGAGAAAGAACAGTGGATTTTAATGTGACAGAAAATAAAAGTTCATCGATGTGGTTTCTTATTCCACATTGCAGTTAACCTTTCAGAAAGGAACACTTGTTGAGTTTCGCCGTAGTGTAAAAAGAGGGAGAGCCACAATTATCTGGAAGAATATTAAAACACTCTTCCTTTTCTAGATCATAGATCTTGAGATGCCAGATTTTCTTTATATGCTTTAACTAATGCCACATATCACAACAACTTAAATGCTGAAGTGGATATGACATCCAAGCTGTATTCTGTTAAGGCAGGCTCAAAAAAGATTTTCAAAAAGATTTTTAAAATGCAACTCTTTTCATAATTTCATTTTTTAAAACAAACTTAATTTTTCTAAAGTGTTTATGATAATGTGAAGCTTTGTTATTTTAAGGTGGACAAATATTTTTAAATTCTCTCAGTTTTAGTTTTTAAAAGAGTATCAGTAGAAATAACCCATGTAAACAAAAGCAAATTGAATTCTCACAAATTTTTAAGGATGAAAAGGAACCATAGGACAAAAAAATTTGGGGACTGCTGTCCTAGAAGAAACCTCCTGAATCACATGCATCTTTATTTGGTCATATGAAAATTAAAATCAGCACCCATATTTCCATCTCAACCAATGTTTAAAAAAAGCCATAAGAAACCTCAGTAGTGTTACAACTACTAAAGCTAGGTCCAAACATTTACGGAGAATGGAAATCCTGAAATATTATTCTTGTATTACTTTACCAAATATACCATGTGTTTATGTATCAGATAAAAATTCTCAGCTGGGCGTGGTGGCTCATGCCTGTAATCGCAGGATTTTGGAAGGCCAAGGTGGGAGGATCACCTGAGGTCAGGAGTTCGAGACCAGCCTGGCCAACATGGTGAAACCCTATCTCTACTAAAAATACAAAAAAAAATTAGCTGGGTGTGATGGTGGGCACCTGTAATCCCAGCTACTAAGAAGGCTGAGGAAGGAGAATCGCTTGAACCCAGGAGGTGGAGGTGGCAGTGAGCCAAGATCGCACCATTGCACTCCAGCCTGGGCGACAAGAGTGAAACTCTGTCTCAAAAAAAAAAAAAAAAAAAAAAAAAAGATACCCGGCAGGATGGTCAAATAGGAACAGCTCCAGTCTGCAGCTCCCAGTGAGATCAATGCAGAAGACAGGTGATTTCTGCATTTCCAACTGAAGTACCCGATTCATCTCACTGGGACTGGTTAGACAGTGGGTGCAGCCCACAGAGGGTGAACAGAAGCAGGGTGGGATGTTGCCTCACCTGGAAAGCACAAGGGGTCGGGGAACTCCCTCCCCTAGCCAGAGGAAGCCATGAGGGACTGTGCCATGAGGGACTGTGCATTACAGCCCAGATACTACGATTTTTCCATGGTCTTCACAACCCACAGACCAGGAGAGTCCCTCAGGTGGCTACACCACAATAACCCTGGGTTTCAAATACAAAACTGGGTGGCAATTTGGGCAGACACTGAGCTAGCTGCAGGAGTCTTTTTTCATACCCCAGTGGCACCAGGAATGCCAGCAATACAGAACCGTTCCCTCCCCTGGAAAGGGGACTGAAGCCAGGGAGCCAAGTGGTCTGGCTCGGCGGGTTCCACCCCCACGGAGCCCAGCAAGCTAAGATCCACTGGCTTGAAATTCTCGCTGCTAGCACAGCAGTCTGAAGTTGACCTGGGATGCTCCTGCTTGGTCGGGGGAGGGGTGTCTGCCATTACTGAGACTTGAGTAGGTGATTTTCCCTCACAGTGTAAACAAAGGCACCTGGAAGTTTGGACAGGGTGGAGCCCACCACTGAGCTGCAAAGCCACTATAGCCAGACTACGTCTCTAGATTCCTTCTTTCTGGGCAGGGCACTTCTGAAACAAAGGCAGCAGCCCCAGTCATGGGCTCATAGATAAAACTCCCATCTCCCTGGGACAGAGCACCTGGGGGAAGGGGTGGCTGTGGGCGCAACTTCAGCAGACTTAAACGTTCCTACCTGCCAGCTCTGAAGAGAGCAGCAAATCTCCCAGCACAGTGCTGGAGTTCTGCTAAGGGATAGGCTGCCTCCTCAGGTGGGTCCCTAACACTGGTGCCTCCTAACTGGGAGACACCTCCCAGCAGGGGTTGACAGAGACCTCATACAGGAGAGTTCCAGCTGGCATCTGGCAGGTGCCCCTCTGGGATGAAGCTTCCAGAGGAAGGAGCAGGTAGCAATCTTTACTGTTCTGCAGCCTTCACTCATGATACCCAGGCAAACAGGATCTGGAGTGGACCCCCAGTAAATTCCAGCAGACCTGCAGAAGAGGGGCCTGTTAGAAGGAAAACCAACAAACAGAAAGCAATAGCATCAACATCAGCAAAAAGGATGACCACACAAAAACTCCATCCACAGGTCACCAAAAGCAAAGACCAAAGGTAGATAAATCCATGAAGATGAGGAAAAACCAGTGCAAAAAGGCTGAAAATTCTAAAACCCAGAACACCTCTTCTCCTCCAAAGGATCACAACTCCTCACCAGCAACGGAACAAAACTGGATATAGAATGAGTTTGACAAATTGACAGAAGTAGGCTTCAGAAGGTGGGTAATAACAAACTCCTCCAAGCTGAAGGAGCATGTTCTAACCCAATGCAAGGAAGCTAAGAAACTTGATAAAAGGTTAGAAGAATTGCTAACTAGAATAACCAGTTTAGAGAAGAACATAAATGACCTGATGGAATTGAAAAACACAGCACAAGACCATTGTGAAGCATGCAAAAATATCAATAGCTGAATCAACCAAGCAGAAGAAAGGATATCAGAGATTGAAGATCAACTTAATGAAATAAAGCATGAACAAAAGGTTAGAGAAAAAGGAATGAAAAGGAATGAACAAAGCCTCCCAGAAATATGGGACTATGGGGAAAGACCAAACTTACATTTGATTGGTGTACCTGAAAGTGACGGGGAGAATGGAACCAAGTTGGAAAACATACTTCAGGATTTTATCCAGGAGAACCCCCCCCCAACCTAGCAAGATAGGCCAGCATTCAAATTCAGGAAATACAGAGACCACCACAAAGATACTCCTCAAGAAGAGCAACGCCAAGACACAGAATCATCAGATTCATCAAGGTTGAAATGAAGGAAAGAAAAAATGTTAAGGGCAGCCAGAGAGAAAGGTCAGGTTATCCATAAAGGGAAACCCATCAAACTAACAGCGGCTCTCTCTGCAGAAACCCTACAAGCCAGAAGAGTGTGGGGGCCAATATTCAACATTCTTAAAGAAAATAATTTTCAACCCAGAAATTCATATCCAACCAAACTAAGCTTCATAAGTGAAGGAGAAATAAAATCCTTTACAGACAAGCAAATGCTGAGGGATTTTGTCACCACCAGGCCTGCATTACAAGAGCTCCTGAAGGAAGCACTAAATATGGAAAGGAACAACCGGTACCAGCCACTGTGAAAACAAACCAAAATGTAAAGACCATTGACACTATGAAAAAACTGCATCAACTAATGGGCAAAATAAACCAGCTAGCATCATAATGACAGGATGAAATTAACACATAACAATATTAACCCTAAATGTAAATGGGCTAAATGACCCAATTAAAAGTCACAGACTGGCAAATTGGATAAAGAGTCAAGCCCCATTGGTGTGCTATATCCAGGAGGCCCATCTCATGTGCAAATACACTCATAGGCTCAAAATGAAGGGATGGAGGAAGATTTACCAAGCAAATGGGAAGAAAAAAAAAAAAAGCAGGGGTTGCAGTCCTAGTCTCTGATAAAACAGACTTTAAACCAACAACGGTCAAAAAAGACAAAGAAGGGCATTACATAATGGTAAAGGGATCAATGCAACAAGAAGAGCTAACTATCCTAAATATATATGCACCCAATACAGGAGCACCCAGATTCATAAAGCAAGTTCTTAGAGACCTACAAAGAGACTTAGACTCCCATACAATAATAGTGGGAGAATTTAACACCCCACTGTCAATATTAGACAGATCAATGAGACAGAAAATTAACAAGGATTTTCAGGACTTGAACTCAGTTCTGGACCAAGAGGACCTAATAGATAGCTACAGAACTCTCCACCTCACGTCTACAGAATATACATTCTTCTCAGCACCACATAGCACTTATTCTAAAATAAACCACATAATTGGAAGTAAAACAATCCTCAGCACATGCAAAAGAACAGAAATCATAACAAACACTGTCTCAGACCACAGTGCAATCAAATTAGAAGTCGGGATTAAGAAGCTCACTCAAGCCAGGCGCAGTGGCTCAAGCCTGTAATCCCAGCACTTTGGGAGGCCGAGACGGGCGAATCACGAGGTCAGGAGATCGAGACCATCCTGGCTAACACAGTGAAACCCCGTCTCCACTAAAAAATACAAAAAAAATTTAGCCGGGCGTGATGGCGGGTGCCTGTAGTCCCAGCTACTCGGGAGGCTGAGGCAGGAGAATGGCTTAAACCCGGGAGGCGGAGCTTGCAGTGAGCTGAGATCCGGCCACTGCACTCCAGCCTGGGCGACAGAGCGAGACTCCACCTCAAAAAAAAAAAAAAAGAAGCTCACTCAAAACTTCACAACTACATGGAAACTGAGCAACCTGCTCCTGAATCACTACTGGGTGAATAACGAAATTAAGGCAGAAATAAATAAGCTTTTTGAAACCAATGAGAACAAAGACACAATGTACCAGAATCTCTGGGACACAGCTAAAGCAGTATTGGAGGGAAATTTATAGCACTAAATGCTCACAGGAGAAAGCAAGAAAGTTCTAAAATCAACACCCTAACATCACAATTAAAAGAACTAGAGAAGCATGAGCAAACACATTCAAAAGCTAGCAGAAGACAAGAAATAACTAAGATCAGAGTGGATCTGAAGGAGATAGAGACACAAAAAACCCTTCAAAAAGTCAATGAATGGGCTGGGCACGGTAGCTCACACCTGTAATCCCAGCACTTTGGGAGGCCGAGGCAGGCGGATCACGAGGTCAGGAGATCGAGACCATCCTGGCTAACATGGTGAAACCCCGTCTCTACTAAAAATCCAAAAAAAAAAAAAAAAATTAGATGGGCGTGGTGGCGGGCGCCTGTAATTCCAGCTACTTGGGAGGTTGAGGCAGGAGAATGGCGTGAACCCCGGAGGCAGAGCTTGCAGTGAGCAGAGATCGCACCACTATACTCCAGCCTGGGTGACAGAGTGAGGCTCCATCTCAAAAAAAGAAAAAAAAGTCAATCCTACAGGAATACAAACTATCATCGGAGAATACTATAAACACCTCTGTGCAAATAAACTAGAAAATGTAGAAGAAATGGATAAATTCCTGGACACCTACACCCTCCCTAGACTAAACCAGGAAGAAATTGAATCCCTGAATAGACCGATAACAAGTTCTGCACTTTCTGCAGCTATATCCCAGAACTTAAAGTATAATAAAAATTTTTTCCAGAAAGCTTAATAATATTAATATTAAAATAATGTTGGTATCCAGATGAAAGCTGAGACTCAAGAGATATCAGGATAAACAGAAATTCAGTACTAAGGAATACATTCATTATTCTTTCCCAATGGCTTTTTATTCATGGAATTATGACATCTGACAAATCGCTGCAGGGAAAGTGTGCCAAATGAGTTCCCCTGTTTACAGCTTGTAGCAGGCTGGTGTCACACAAAAAGAAGATGATACATCTTTCCCACTCTAGATTGTTTCTACTCATAAAAGGAAGCTGCTCTCTCCCCATCCCTACAATGTTTGACTTAGATCACAACAGCTTAATGATGTAGTTGCTTGATGAGTTTATGGAAACAGAGCAAGGAAGATGGAGTTCCACTCATGGATTTCTCTGCAATGTGATCTCACAGTAGCCAAAGCTAAAGAACCTTGTTTCTGTTTTCTACAGGTTCCACTTTTTGTGTCTCCAAATTGCCCTCTGGGTTTTTCTGATTAAATTAGTGCCACCCTCTTGCATGTTGCTGTCTAGTGGAGCCTTTCTGCTCCAGGTGTGTTTCACAGACCGGCAGCCCTGGCATTCCCTGAAATTTTTAGAAACATAGACTCTTAGGCATCACTTTAGACCTCCTGAATCAGAATCTGCATTTTTTTTTTTTACCACTTAAATGTATTTTATTAAGTAGATTGAACTCATTACAAGTACTGTTTCTTAGACATTTAAGGTAGTATACGTTTTTGCCAAATGGTGAAAAACAAATTAAATAATCTTCTAAATGGCCTCCAGATTCCATGTGTCCTTTTTTTCATACTTTCACTATTGTTTTCCCCAAATTATCTCCTTTCAGCATTCCCATAAATGCAGCTGACATGTTTTCAAATTCTTCGATGATATATTCCTTGTCCGGGATTTTACCCTCTGAGACCCATTTCAATAAGATCCCTAGGTTATCTGTATGTTTATTCATGTTGGAGATGCACTGTTGTATATCAGATGATTTCGATTATGACTGCAATTTGAAATCTCCTAGGGAGTTAAAAAAAATCCTAACACTTGGGCTATACTGCCTAGCAATAACATCAGAATCTTTGACAGTAAGACACTCCCTGAAGAACAGTATTCTACAAGCTCTGACAGTGTCACCTTTTTCTACTGTCTCTATTTTTCATAGATGCACCTTTGAAATTATTAATGGAAGTTAATGGGAAAACATAATTCCCTTCACAGATAGCTTTTCAAAGGCACTGAGTTGCAGGTGGCGTAATGGTAACCATCTGGGCACCATTTTAACTATCCCTGGACAGTCCTTCGTGCAGTCCTCAAATTTCCTCCAGCCTTAAACCTCTCTGTTTACGTCACCGAAAGACATCCTGTGGGGAAAGCTGGCTTGCCATTCAGTGTTAGGTTGGAACAAGAAGGTTCATTAAACTTTTAGCAGATCAGAGTTCACAATCTAAAATTGGACCTAATTTCCTCCTTGCCAAAGACCTTTGCTTAGAACTGGAACTAAGTACAGGTGTACCACAGAGAAATTGCCTGTTTGATTTTAGACCACTATAATAAAGCAAATATTACAATAAAGTGAGTCACATAAACTTTTTGGCTTCTCAGTGCATGTAAAAGTCATATTTACCTAAGTACTACAGTCTGTTAAGTGTGCAATAGCATTATATCTAAAAACACAATGTACACATCTTAATTAAAAACTTTATTGCAAAAAATGCTAACAATCGTCTAAGCCTTCAGTGAGTCCTAATCTTTTTTTCCGGTGGAAGGTCTTGCCTCAATGTTGATAGTTGCTGACTGATTAGGGTGGTGGTTGCTGAAAGTTGTGGTGGCTGTGGCAATTCCTTAATATAAGACAACAATGAAGGCTGGGCATAGTGGCTCATGCCTGTAATCCCAACACTTTGGGAGGTCGAGGCGGGTGGATGGCTTGAGCTCAGGAGCTTGAGACCAGCCTGGGCAACATGAGTTAACCAGACCACATATCTACTAAACAAACAAACAAACAAACAAAAAAGCTGGGCGTGGTGGTGCCTGCCTATGGTCCCAGGTATTTGGGAGCCCTGATTGACTTCCTTTTACAAAAGATTTCTTTGTAGCATGTGCTACCGTTTGATAGCATTTTACCCACAGTGGAACTTCTTTCAAAATTGGAGTCAGTCCTCTCAAACGCTGCTGCTGCTTTATTAACTATGTTTATGTAATATTCTAAATCCTTTATTGTCATTTCAGCAATATTAACAGCATCATCATCTCCATGAGTAGATTCCATCTCAGGAAACTCTCATCCATAAGAAGAAACTCCTCATCCATTCAAGTTTTGTCATGAGATTGCAGCAATTCAGTCCCATCTTCAGGCTCTATGTCTAATTCTAGTTCTGATAGTATTTCCACCACAGCTGCAGCAAATTCCTCCATTGAAGTCCTGAACCCCTCGAAGTCATTCATGAAAGTTGGAATCAGCTTCTTTCAAACTCGTGTTAATGCTGATATTTTGACCGCTCCCTAAGAATCACAGATGTTCTTAATGGCATCTAAAATGGTGAATCCTTTTCAGCAGATTTTCAATTTACTTTGCCAGATTCATCAGAGGAATCACTGTGTATGGCAGCTATAGCCTTACAAAATATATTTCTTAAATATTAAAACTAGAAGGTTGAAATTATTCCTTGCTCTATATGCTATAGAATGGATGTTCTGTTAGCAGGCATAAAAACAATATTAATTTCCTTATGCATCTCTATCAGACCTCTTGGGTGACAAGGTGCATTGTTAATGAACCGCAATATTTTGAAATAAATATTTTTGTTTCTGAGCAGTAGGTCTCAACAGTGGGCTTCAAATATTCAGTAAACCATGCTGTAAACAGATGTGCTGTCATTCAGGCTTGATTGTTTTATTTATACAGCACAGGCGAGTTGATTTCACACAATTCTTAAGGGTCCTAGGATTTTCAGAATGTTAAATGAGCACTGGCTTCAATTTCGAGTCACCAACTGTATTAGTCTCATTAAGAGAATCAGCTTGTTTTTTGAAACTTTGAAGCCAGGCATTTACCTCTCTCCAGCTAAATCAAAAGCTATCATTTCTAGCTTTTGATTTAAATTTGTTTTTGAGAGATGTGCAACTCTTCCTTTCACCTAAACTCTTAGAGGCCATTGCAGAGTTATTAATTATCCTAACTTCAATATTGTTGTGTCGGCCGGGCGCGGTGGTTCAAGCCTGTAATCCCAGCACTTTGGGAGGCCGAGACGGGCAGATCATGAGGTCAGGAGATCGAGACCATCCTGGCTAACACGGTGAAACCCCGTCTCTACTAAAAAATACAAAAAACTAGCCGGGCGAAGTGGCGGGTGCCTGTAGTCCCAGCTACTGGGGAGGCTGAGGCAGGAGAATGGCGTGAACCCGAGAGGAGGAGCTTGCAGTGAGCTGAGATCCGGCCACTGCACTCCAGCCTGGGTGACAGAGCAAGACTCCGTCTCAAAAAAAAAAAAAAAG